>NC_088235.1:61664124-61964124 GCF_036934945.1 Oncorhynchus masou masou
GGCCCTATTTGGTAAAAGACAGACCATATTATGGCAAGAACAACTCAAATAAGCAAAGAGAAACAACAGTCCATCATTATTTTAAGACATGAAGGTCAGTCAATCCGGAAAATTTCAAGAACTTTGAAAGTTGCACATATACAAAAGTGCAGTCGCAAAAAACAATGCGCTATGATGAAATTGGCAGAAGACCAAGAGTTACCTCTGCTGCAGAGGATACGTTTATTAGAGTTACCAGTTTCATTAATTGCAGCCCAAATAAATGCTTCACAGAGTTAAAGTACCAGACACATCTCAACATCAACTGTTCAGAGGAGATTGTGTGAATCCGGCCTTCATGGTTGAATTGCTGACAGAAAATACTACTAAAAGACACCAATAATAAGAAGAGACTTGCTTGGGCCAAGAAACACGAGTAATGGACATTAGGACGGTGGAAATCTGTCCGGTCTGATGAGTCCAAATTGGGTTTGGTTCCGACCGCCATGTCTTTGCGAGACGCAGAGTAGGTGAACAGATGATCTCGACATGTGTAGTTCCCACTGTGAAGCATGGAGGAGGAGGTGTGGGGGTGCTTTGCTGGTGACACTGTCAATGATTTATTTAGAATTCAGGGCACACTTAACAAGCATGGCTACCACAGCATTCTGCAGCGATACGCCATCCCATCTGGTTTATGCTTAGTGGGACAATGACCCAACACACCAGCAGAGTGTGTAAGGGCTATTTGACCAAGAAGGAGAGTGATGGAGTGCTGCAGCAAATGACCTGGCCTCCACAATCACTCGACCTCAACCCAATTGAGATGGTTTGGGATGATTTTGACCGCAGAGTGAACGAAAAGCAGCCAACAAGTGCTCAGCATGTGGGAACTCCTTCAAGACTGTTGGAAAAGCATTCCAGGTGATGCTGGTTGAGAGAATGCCAAGAGAGTGCAAAGCTGTCATCAAAGCAAAGGGTGACTACTTTGAAGAATATAAAATATAAAATCAATTTTGATTTGTTAGTAAACATTTTTTTGGTTACTACATGATTCCATGTGTGTTATTTCACAGTTTTGATATCTTCACTATTATTCTACAATGTAGAAATTAGTAAAAAATAAAGAAAAACCCTTGAAACCCCTTCCTGTTTGGCCCTGTCCGGGGGTGTCCTCGGATGGGGCCACAGTGTCTCCTGACCCCTCCTGTCTCAGCCTCCAGTATTTATGCTGCAGTAATTTATGTGTCGGGGGCTGGGGTCAGTTTGTTATATCTGGAGTACTTCTCCTGTCCAATTCGGTGACCTGTGTGAATCTAAGTGTGCGTTCTCTAATTCTCTCCTTCTCTCTCTCCTCTCTCTCGGAGGACCTGAGCCCTAGGACCATGCCCCAGGACTACCTGACACGATGACTCCTTGCTGTCCCCAGTCCACCTGGCCGTGCTGCTGCTCCAGTTTCAACTTCCACCTGGCCGTGCTGCTGCCCTAGTTTCAACTGTTCTGCCTTATTATTATTCGACCATGCTGGTCATTTATGAACATTTGAACATCTTGGCCATGTTCTGTTATAATCTCTACCCGGCACAGCCAGAAGAGGACTGGCCACCCCACATAGCCTGGTTCCTCTCTAGGTTTCTTCCTAGGTTTTGGCCTTTCTAGGGAGTTTTTCCTAACCACCGTGCTTCTACACCTGCATTGCTTGCTGTTTGGGGTTTTAGGCTGGGTTTCTGTACAGCACTTTGAGATATCAGCTGATGTACGAAGGGCTATATAAATAAATTTGATTTGATTTGATTTGATTTGAATGAGTTGGTGTGTCTAAACCTTTGACTGGTACTGTAAATCATGCCAAGGAAATGCACCCCACACCGTATCCGAGCTGCCAGAATCCTCATTTACACATTTTACATTTAAATTTTTGTCATTTAGTCATTTTAGACTTGCCTAGTAAAAGGTTAAATAAAACAAATAACTTTAGCAGACGCTCTTATACAGAGCGACTTACAGTCATGAGTGCATACATTTTTCCTACTCGAGTTTCCATTATTTTGGCAGTTACCTGTATGTCATTATTGCATAACCAGGAGGACAGCAGCACGTCGGCCAATCCAGTGTTAGGTAACCCCCCTCCCATCTCCAAATCAGATCATCTTACCAGGAACTTCAGAAAGCTCAGCCCACCCCTCCCATACCCCTGACTCCTCTCAAACTACTGAACTGCTTTTCCTCACTGTTGCCAGAGATTTCATAGCTCTCATTCCAAGCTGTTTCCTTTGGCCCTTAACTTGTCCAAATATGATGCTGACCATCATGCTCAGAGCTGCGCTTGGCTCAGTGTTTGTTTCCTAGCATCCATTCTACCCCCAGATCCCATTCAAACGCAAGTGAGGGGAAGGAATGCAGGCTTGCAGCATTTTCGAAACCCTACGGTGAGAGAGAGTGTGGTTGCACCATTGGTTCCAAGAATCTGTATCTTTATACTAGGTTGCGCACAGAGGGCCACACAACTTAAACAAAGATACAGTATTAGGAGCCTTGCATAATGATGGTAATGGGGAAAGGAGAAAGGGTATGTTCCACAGTGATATCCAGTGAGGTGTAGCCTACATTCGTCACAATCTCCCTAGCAGCCTACATGAACAACAGGCTATAGAGATATATCGAGGACTCATATTTGTATCTGTGCAATTATAGTGTCTGTGAAAGCATGGTCAGCACCATTGAGGCTATCTCCATTTTAAAGTTGAACCTTTTCTTCTTAATTGGCTGATTACTCCCAACTCATAGGAATCCCCACCCAGTTGACTACTTTAAAATGGTGAAGGGCAATGTCCATGCTAAAATGGGTTACAGGCATGATGAGTCCTCTATCTATCTCTGAAAACAGGCATGCAAATAGTTTTTTGTTGCAAAGTTTCCGAAATGCCATGTGGGTCCACATATATCAATCAATAAAATTTATTTATAAAGCCCTTCTTACATCAGCTGATGTCACAAAATGCTTTACAGAAACAGCCTAAACCCCAAACAGCAAGCAATGCAGGTGAAGAAGCACGGTGGCTAGAAAAAAACTCTAGAAAGGCCAGAACCGAGGAAGGAATCTAGAGAGGAACCAGGCTGAGGGGTGGCCAGTCCTCTTCTGGCTGTGCCGGGTGGAGATTATAACAGAACATGGCTAAGATGTTCAAATGTTCATAGATGACCAGCAGGGTCAAATAATAATCATCACAGTGGTTGACGAGGGTGCAACAGGTCAGCACCTCAGGAGTAAATGTCAGTTGGCTTTTCATAGCCGATCATTCAGAGTACCTCTACTGCTCCTGCTGTCTCTAGAGAGTTGAAAACAGCAGGTCTGGGACAGGTAGCACCTCTGGTGAACAGGTCAGGGTTCCATAGCCGCAGGCAGAACAGTTGAAACTGGAGCAGCAGCACGGCCAGGTGGACTGGGAACAGCAAGGAGTCAGCAGGCCAAGTAGTCCTAGGGCCCAGAAAGAAAGAGAGAAAGAAAGAGAGAGAAAAATAGAGAGAGAATTAGAGAGAGCATACTTAAATTCACACAGGACACCAGATAAGACAGGAGAAATACTCCAGATATAACAGACTGACCCTAGCCCCCCCGACACAAACTATTGCAGCATAAATACTGGAGGCTGAGACAGGAGGGGTCAGGAGACACTGTGACCCCATCTGATGAGACCCCCGGACAGGGCCAAACAGGCAGGATATAACCCCACCCACTTTGCCAAAGCACAGCCCCCACAACACTACAGGGATATCTTCAACCACCAACTTACCATCCTGAGACAAGGCCGAGTATAGCCCACATAGATCTCCGCCATGGCACAACCCAAGGGGGGGCGCCAACCCGGACAGGAAGATCACGTCAGTGACTCAACCTACTCAAGTGACGCACCCCTCCTAGGGACAGGATGGAAGAGCAGCAGTAAGCTAGTGACTCAGCCCCTGTAATAGGTTGAGGCAGAGAATCCCAGTGGAGAGAGGGGAACCGGCCAAGCAGAGACAGCAAGGGTGGTTCGTTGCTCCAGTGCCTTTCAGTTCACCTTTACACTCCTGGGCTGGACTACACTCAATCAAAGGACCTACTGAAGAGACGAGTCTTCAATAAAGACTTAAATGTTGAGACCGAGTTTGCGTCTCTCTTATATCAGTGCATTCATAACAACCTAATGATTACAAAACGTATATACTATCAAATAACTATTACGTAGCATTAGCAATAAAATATGTTGTTGACCAAATTCGACCCTGTCATTAACCTCAATACAAAAATTCCTCACTTCGTGGGCTTATTTTCGTGGACAGATTTTGGGCTGAGTAAAACTTCTTGCTTTGCTTTTTCCTCTCTGACAGCACTCATTTCAGAACCACCTCTGTTACCATAACCATAATCCAGTAGAAGGATAGGATACGATTTCCTATGTCTCAGCCAGAGGGTCTCTCGCTCCCTCTTGGTCTCTCTGCTGGTGCCCAGCCTAGTGGGACATCACAGTGGGCTTCATCGCTGCTGAGTGGGCCCCAACCATCTGCTCATGTAGAAAGGAGAGGGGAAACGGGGTAATTGCGATTAAATCAGAGAAGCCTGGTGGGAGGAGCTATAGGAGGACAGGTTCATTGTAACGGCTTAAATGGAATCAATGGAATGGTATCAAACACATCAAACACATGGAAACAATGTGTTTGACTCTGTTCCATTGATTCCATTCCAGTAAAATGAGCCCATCCTCCTATAGCTCCTCCCACCTGCCTCCACTGGTTTAAATCTACAGCTCCTTCTGGTCCTGCATGTCCCTACCTGTAGCAGGAAAACAAGCGCCATCAAGCATAACCCCTGTTGATATAAAAACACACATGCTCACACAAGGACACTCTGCTTCTTATTAATCCCCATACATTCTGACATTGAATTAAGGGCTCGTTCACATGTGCTATCAACTGCCACACATACATAAAGCCCACTCACATCTTGAACTACCACGTAATAGGAGTATGTATGCAAGTAAGCACACATACACACATAGGTATACTATACAGTGCCTTCAGAAAGTATTCACACCCCTGGACTTTTTACACATTTTGTTGTGTTACAAAGTGGGATTAAAATGGATTTAATTGTAATATTTGGTCAATGATCTACATAATATTCTCTAATGTCATAGTGTGGGAAAACATCTAATAATGTAACCAAAAGTATTCAACCCCTTGAGTTATTACATCACCTTTGGCAGCATAATCACATTTGACAGCAATTACAGCAGTGAGTCTTTCTGGGTAAGTCTCTAAGAGTTTTCCACACCTGGATTGTGCAACATTTGCACATTATGTTCAAAAATCTTTAAGCTCTGTCAAATTGGTTGTTGATCATTGATAGACAACCATTTCCAGGTTTTGCCATATATTTTCAAGCAGATTTCAGTTAGAACTGTAACTTGGCCAATCTGGATCATTCACAGTCTTCTTGGTAAACAACTCCAGTGTAGATTTGGTCTCGTGTTTTACGTTAATGTCTTGCTGAAAGGTGAATTAATCTCCCAGTGTCTGGTAGAAAGCAGACTGAACCAGGTTTTCCTCTAGGATTTTCCCTGTGCTTAGCATTCCTTTCCATTCCATTTTTTATTCTGAAAAACTCACCAGTCCTTAACGATTACAAGCGTACCCATAACATGATGCAGCCACCACTATGTTTGAAAATATGGAGAGTGGTACTCAGTGAGGTGTTGTATTGGATTTGCCCCGAACATATCACTTAGTATTCAGGACAAAAAGTGAATTACTTTGCCACATTTGCCTGTAGGCTGTACATGCTTCCTTCTTTTCACTCCGTCAGTCAGGTTAGTATTATGGAGTAACTACAATGTTGTTGATCCATCCTATCACAGCCATTAAACTGTAACTGTCGCCATTGGCCTCATGGTGAAATCGCTGAGCGGTTTCCTTCATCTCCGGCAATTGAGTTGGGAAGGACACGTGTATCTTTGTAGTGACTGAGTGTATTGAATACTTATTGACTCAAGACATTTCAGCTTTTCATTTTTTTTTATACATTTGTAAAAAAATATACAGTGCCTTGCGAAAGTATTCGGCCCCCTTGTACTTTGTGACCTTTTGCCACATTTCAGGCTTCAAACATAAAGGTATAAAACTGTATTTTGAGAAAAAATGAGAAACATAATTCCACTTTGACTTTATGGGGTATTGTGTGTAGGCCAGTAACAAACAAAAGACGAAATGTAATCCATTTTAAATTCAGCCTGAAACAACAAAATGTGGAAAAAGTCAAGAGGTGTGAATACTTTCTGAAGTTACTGTTTTTCCACCAGAAGTTAGACAACTGTTCACCTCAAGCAGCATGTGTGGGGTAATACAATGCTTTCGTGAATCACTGATACCGAAGTCTGGAATGAAAAGGGAGGCACATGGCAGTAGGCTGCTGTGTGCAATTACTGCTAATGATATGCCTCCATGCAAGCTGTGGCCACAATTAACTTAGAATGAGCCAAGGCTGGGAACCAAACATTATTTAAAATATATTTGACCTAAACCATCCCTGAACGCTTGAAAAAATAAATAAAGTGACCCTTCCCCTATAGGCCTACCAAACATAATCATTAACACAAAGTGAACAGCAGAGAACATGTCTACCACTTACCCTTACTTCTTGGACATACCAGAGCATTTGATATGCAACTTTTACAAATCTGTTCTTCGTCCTCTAAGCATTATATGGCAATGCAGGCATTTTGAAAGCACACAGGGCTGCGGGACAGATGGTTTTGGGTTCGCAGACCACCGTGGATAAAAGTAGGGGTGGAAAGATCTTCTTGATAGTAAAAGCATAGCATGAATCCATCATCGTCTTTTTAGGTTCGAGAAAAAAATGCCCCTTTTTTAAAAAATGTCATGCAATTCTACGTGATTTTAGGGTTATTTTTTAATACCACACAAATTACCGGAGTTATAGGCTTTATCATATTTCTCCAATGCCAAATCAGTGTGTCTTGTTCGCAACGAAACTGTCCCTGTTTGCAAATAATTTAATCTGAGACATCATTGGGAATATGTACTTTCAAAAGTTAGGCCTACCTTTCCACCCCAGATATAATAGGTCTTCTGACAAGGGTAGATCTGTGCTTTTTGCCATTTTCTTTAATAAAAAGTAGGCCTAAGGTATACCCTCTCATACTCCCTCAATTCAAGTCTTGGTTTTAATTTAACAGCCCTTCACTGACAAAGAGGTAGGCTATTTAAAGAATGCATTGTGTGTGGAATAATTGACAGAAAAATCTATGGATATATCAGACTATAGCCTAATTTCATCTGTCAAACAGGTAGGTCTACCTCATTTAAAAATAAATAAAAAGCTCAACACAAAGCCCTCGTTAATAAAGTCCAACAAAAATGATTTTGCCTGCTCTAAATTACCTACTTTCAGCACCATAAGCTGTCTATTTCCGATTGATTGTGTCTCGGCTGCTGCTTCAAATTTCAGCACCACAATGTAAATTACTCAAATCAGGCGTATTGTGAGGTCAATAACTCTGAAAATAGGCTTACATTATGGCCAGGAACATATTGTTTTTAATCAAATAAATTATAGTAGGCTAGAAGCAAGCTATAAAAGTTTGCCTCCACAGTCCTCATCATCACGCTCTTTTTCTCAAACTGAACATAACATAAAATTAACAATTGTGAATTGTTTTGGACTAGGCCTAATCTAAATGTATTTTAAGAAGAAGCCTTTGACTCTCCTCCTGAACGGCCTCTGTAGGCTTTAGACAGCACAGCCATTGGTTAGGCAGCACACAAAAGTTCAGCAAGGGCCCGATCCCGATTTAAGAATTTATGCCTGTCCTTTTCAGTCATGTAACGCGCTCTGCAGGTGTAGCTACCTTGTGGGCTCGGGATAAATGTCATTCAACTGCTGAAAACCCTCCCACTTGCTGGCCAACATATTTTTTCTTGGAGTTCATTCAATGGGGTTTTCAGTACATCTATCTTAAGTCATCCCTTTAAATATGGTTCACCTTTAATTAGAATACATACTGAATAAAATACATCCAGAAAACAGGGTCAGAATATAGAGATCAATTAAAGAAAGCCATATATGCATATTTGTCTCCGTTTCAGCACCAACTGGTAGATTTAAAAAATACTCTGATTTTGTAGATTATTTAGGCACATTTTGGGGTTTGGCCAGACAAAATTGATTCACTGTTTAACGGGTTTTCCCACCAGAAAAGTGAAGTGAACGAAATAAACTAACAAATACAAACTTAAGTGGATAAGGAATAACAGTACTTTACTACATTGTCCTACGCACTTGTGCATGCTCTAGGCCGAATTCTTAAAAATAATGCATTTGTTACAATGTTGTTATGAACATGACACATTAAACCCAATAGGAAGTTTAACTTGTGACAGTTTCTTTATTCCTGATTTTTTTTTTAAATGTCTGATAAAAATCAAGAACAGCTTCACAAGACACCACAACTAAAGTTGGTTGTGTGCAGTAGATCACCTACTGGATGTCAACAAACATTGGCGATTCAACATGTAGAATTGTCTGGAAATGAAAATGATGGCCAGTGTTCTGTAGTCCGAGGCAATAGTACAATCACCTGCTTCTTTTTACTGTTCAACAGCGCGACCTGTTCTGTCCTTTATTTGTTGTTTTATTCTGGTCTCTAGGGTGTTTATTTATTTGTACGATTTATCTCTTCTTGCTTACACACGGGGCACATTGGCCTGACATGTTGGAATTGTTGTTTGAGCCTCACCACCTCTTCCCCCTCAAGAACATCTGGACATCCACAATGGACACGCACATCTGGGAATGACACTGTGATTGCTGAGTAATACTGCGTCTCCACTTGCATTCCGCAGGTTAGCCCCTTGAAAGCAACTATCGGCTCGTGATATGGGATTGTCTTCTTGGAAAAGCTCTGAACCACATGTAATAATGTTCTCACCCCGGATGCGTTGGACTGCTTTCTGTTCTTCTTTAGACAACTTGCTATTGGCATACAAGCACCTTGGTTTCTCACATTCAACACAGTTGATGGTTGCACTCACCTTTGCACTGACCATGGCAGCACTCCTCTTTACATTTTCTATATTTGGTGTCAGAGAAGGCCTATCCTTGTCAGTGTTGTCCAAGCGGTACACATCATATGTCTGGTATTCACGTCTGTCTGCTGTAAATGTTGAATCGGGCACAAACCTTAATTTCTTAAAATTGTTCTTCTGGCAAGTGTGGAGGACTCATTAAGCAGGACCAGCATGGATCTTCTCCCTTGCATTTCTTGATCTGTACCATCTATTGTGACATCTCGGAATGTACTGTTCCTTGTCAAGGTCTTTTCTGCTGAGGTCACGCATCATGTCAACTTCTGGATCAATGATGTGGAATTGTTGCGCAATATTGGCAATTTCTTCCTATGTTGCAGGCTAATGTACTTCTATGGGTGTTCTTTTCCACTTCAGACCCTCAAACCGGCCAATCACGAGCTACAACAGGATGCATACGCTTTTCAAAAAGCCTCTTTCAGCGCTGGTTGTTTGGTGGCTGTTTCACGTAGGCGTGTCATTGTGCTACTCCTTCAAACGCTTCTCATTTGATTCTTCCATCTTCTCCCTTGCCAGGGCTGTTCCCTGAAGACCCAAGGGAATTAACTCTCTTGGCAGGGTTGGCCCAGCTGTTACCTGGTATTGTTCTACAGGCGATAAGCATGTCAAGATCCAGTTGAACAAACAGGAGTGTGTGGCATGCATGAACAGAGGCATATGTGGTTCTGTGTGGTCTGGCCCACCATCAGATTGAATGGTCAAGATTGTGGAAGGCCTTCCGAGTGGCACAGTGGTCTAAGGCGTGTCCATCTCTGTACCACTAGAGATTCTGGGTTTGGGTCCGGGCACTGTCGCAGCCGGCAGTGACTGGGAGAGCCTATTGGTCCAGCGTCGTCCGGATTAGGGAAGGGTTTGGCCGGCAGGGTTGTCCTTGTCCGATTGGGCACTAGTGACTACTGTGGCGGGCCGGGCGAAGTGCACGCTGATGCAGTCTCCAGGTGTACGGCGTTTCCTCCAACATATTGGTACGGCTGGCTTCCAGGTTAAGTGGGCATAGTGTCCAGAAGCAGTGCGGCTTGGTTGGGTTATGTTTCGGAGGACACACGGCTCTCGAACCTTTGCCTCTCCTGAGTCCGTACGGGAGTTGCAGCGATGAGACAAGACTAACTACCAATTGAATACCATGAATATGAGGAGAAAAAGAAGTATACATTTATTTATTAAAAAATGTTTGTTGAGAGAGACATCTTCACTGTACTGTAGTTCTCTCCTCTGAGGATGCTGAGATTTTCAACTGTGTGTCGAAGGGGTCTGGATTGCTGGAAAACCTTGACAGTGACATGAACATGAAGTAGATGGAGATGCTGGGATCACATGACAGATGGTACATGTCCACTAATGTGGTAATCATAGTCGGCAGCTGCTAGAACTGGCCCACTCACAGGAGCAATGCTTGGATGTTACAGGTCCCTATAGGCTGGCCAGGTACTCCGACAGGGATGATTGCCTTTTTTTCTCTTTTTTTTTCACCTTTATCACCTTTATCACCTTATCATCCACACATAACATTTCACAGTCCTTCTGCCACATGCAGGCAAACTGTTTATTGTAGTTCCACTGTGCTGCAACAAACTGAGTCTTGATGTCCCTTTCTTATCACCCGAGACTGGACCATGAACCTGAGGTCAAACCTTCCTGTGTACTGGAGAGCAGACATGGACCATGGATTCTTGGGTGTAAACTGCAGTCGTAGCCACTGTATTGATGGGATTTTAGTTTCTGGTGGAAGCCACTTTTCCACAATTTTTTATTTTTCACCTTCATTTAACCAGGTAAGCAAGTTGAGAACAAGTTCTCATTTACAATTGCGACCTGGCCAAGATAAAGCAAAGCAGTTAGACACATACAACAACACAGAGTTACACAAGGAGTAAAACAAACATACAGTTAATAATACAGTAGAAAAATATGTCTATATACGATGTGAGCAAATGAGGTGAGATAAGGGAGGTAAATCAACAACAAAAAAAGGCCATGGTGGCGAAGTAAATACAATATAGCAAGTAAAACACTGGAATGGTAGATTTGCAGTGGAAGAATGTGCAAAGTAGAAATAAAAATAATGGGGTGCAAAGGAGCAAAATAAATAAATAAATACAGTAGGGGAAGGGGTAGTTGTTTGGGCTAAATTATAGATGGGCTATGTACAGGTGCAGTAATCTGTGAGTTGCTCTGACAGCTGGTGCTTAAAGCTAGAGAGGGAGATAAGTGTTTCCAGTTTCAGAGATGTTTTAGTTCGTTCCAGTCATTGGCAGCAGAGAACTGAAAGGAGAGGCGGCCAAAGGAAGAATTGGTTTTGGGGGTGACCAGAGAGATATACCTGCTGGAGCGTGTGCTACAGGTGGGTGCTGCTATGGCGATGAGTATGAAGTGAGGGCCAGCCAACGAGAGCATACAGGTCGCAGTGGTGGGTAGTATATGGGGCTTTGGTGACAGAACGGATGGCACTGTGATAGACTGCATCCAATTTATTGAGTGGGGCATTGGAGGCTATGACTATGTCATGCAAGTCATCAACTGATATAGCAAAAGGTAAGTACAAGTACTACCCATGTCTGCGATAGTTGACCTAATCTGTGTAGTCATTAAAATACTTCTGTACTGCATCCCAAAAGGGCTGGAATGAGGATTGTGGTTTGCCATTCAGCTTCCTTGAATCAATGATCAGGTCTGGGTCATCACTATCAAGAAGGAACAAGGATACTCTCTCATCAAGTAGGCCCTGTTCATTGTTTGCTGAACTCCTCATCTGTCAGAAACCAATACATTTCTCTCAGCAAGTAGCTGTTACCTTTGGTAGCATGTGCGTATTTGTTCAGGAATGCTTTTTTCATTGCTCTAGTGTGGTATGTTGGTATTTATTTTCTCAGTGTGGAGATGACAGACGCTTATCTGGTCTCATGAACGCCATTGTTATGTGAAGATACCTTCCATATGAATATCAGAGCACCTACACTACCGTTCAAAAGATTGGGGTCACTTAGAAATGTCATTGTTTTTGAAAGAAAAGCAATAATTTTGTGCAATAAAATAACATCAAATTGATCAGAAATACAGTGTAGACATTGTTAATGTTGTACATGACTACTGTAGCTGGAAAGGCAGATTTATTATGGAATACCTGCATAGGCGTACAGAGGTCCATTATCAGCAACCATCACTGCTGTATTCTGATTGCACGTTGTGTTAGCTAATCCAAGTTTATAATTTTAAGAAGGCTAATTGATCATTAGAAAACCCTTTTGCAATTATGTTATCACTGCTGAAAACTGTTGTCCTGATTAAAGAAACAATAAAACGGCCTTCTTTAGACTAGCTGAGTATCTGGAGCATCAGCATTTGTGGGTTCGATTGCAGGCTCAAAATGGCCAGAAACAAAGAACTTTCTTCTGAAACTTGTCAGTCTATTCTTGTTCTGAGAAATGGAGGCTATTCCATGATACTAATTTAGTTTAGTTAGCTTAGCTTTCTAGGGAACAGGAACAATGGTGGCCATCTTGAAGCATGTGGGGACAGCAGATTGGGATAGGGATTGATTGAATATGTCCGTAAACACACCAGCCAGCTGGTCTGTGCATGCTTTGAGGACGTGGCTAGGGATGGCATCTGGGCCGGCAACCTTGTGAGGGTTAACACGTTTAATTGTTTTAGTCACATCAGCCACGGAGACGGAGAGCCCACAGTCTTCGGTAGAAGGCCGCATCGGTGGCACTGTATTGTCATTAAAGCATGTAAAGAAGTTGTTTAATTTGTCTGGAAGCAAGACGTTGATGTCCGTGACGGGGCTGGTTTTCTTTTTGTAATCTGTGATTGTCTGTAGACCCTGCCACATATACATCTTGTGTTTGAGCCGTTGAATTGCGACTCCACTTTGTCTCTATACTGATGCTTTGCTTGTTTGATTGCCTTACGGACTACAGTTTGTATTCAGCCTTCTAGTTTTGCCCGAGCTGCCAAATGGTTTCTTTTATGGATTTTATAAACTCGCTCAATCCGTCAATGTACTCTATCCCAGTCCATGTGATTGAAGCAATCTTGCACCGCTTGCAGACCAGCGTTGGATGTTTTAGTTTCTGCCTATAGGAGGGGAGCAACAAGATGGAGGCCTTGAAAAGGAGGGTGGAGGAGGGCCTTGTATGCATTGGGACAATGGTCGACATTACTGCAATCGATATGCTGATTGAATTTATAGCCTTGTTCTAAATTAGCTTTGATAAAATCCAAATATACAATAAATGCAGCCTCAGGATATATGGTTTCCAGTTTGCATAGAGTCCAGCATTCCTTGATGGACGTCTTGGTATCTGCATATACACGGCTGTGACGATAACTGACTCTTCTGCGGTCGGCATTTGATTGTGAGGAATTCCAGGTGAACAAAAGGACTTGAGTTCTTGTATGTTGTTAAAACTCACCATGAGTTGTTAATCATGAAACATACACCCCGTTCTTCTTACCGGAAGGATGTTTATTCCTGTCGGCGCGATGCACTTCCCATTGGCTGGGACTCCGACAGCAATTCCACAGCTTGTTTCTGTGAAACAGAGTATGTTACAATCCCGAATCAGTTCAAATGCCTGGGAGGTGCAGACAAAGGATCCACTTTGGGAAAGTTGTATTCCTGGTCGTAATGCTGCTTGGGCTGGTAAGTTGACGTTTCTCTGATATCTAATAGTTCTTCCTGACTGTATGTAATAACACTTAAGGTTTTCTGGGCTAACAATGTAAGAAATAAATACGTGATACCGGTATGCCCATGGCTGGGATATTGAGATAGAAAGCAGACTGCAATGATCCCAAGGCGGATCTTGACTTAGGTTTGGTGACTTGTGTCGTGTTTTCTGGTATCTGTTGTAGGATCCAAGGCCTTGTGGTAATTGTAGGAATCTGTCTGGTATGGCTAAGCCTCACTTTTTTAACTTCTCTAGATGGGGGTGCTTTTGATAATCGGGTAATAAATGTCCAGGCTATTATGGACATGAAAAATAAGACATTTTATTTATTTATTTATATATATATATATATATAACATTTCAGCCTGATTATCAGATTATTTTTATTAATACACAAATTAACATTATTCACATATGATGTATAATAGAATGCAATATTCTATCATATTCAAAAAAAACGATTGAAAATAAAAGTTAATGTATGAATGTATCATTAGTTCATTAATCTACTTAATTGTATAGCCTAACAAGGCTATAACAAATTAAGAAAATACAAATATAAAGGCCTATAATAGACTACTCTTTCTAGGAAAAAATACGATATTGTTAATAAAGGACAATCGTTCAAACTAGGTCAAATGAATAACACTGGAAAAAGTGCAATTCAATCTCGTAATTTAATGTGACGTGTAGGGTAATGGTGTAGACTACTTTAAAAAAATGATAATCGAGAATGATTGACAATAAATAATTGTAATCAAATTAAAATGTTGATGTATAATGAGTTCATTCCCTGAATGCATCTCTACAGCCGTTAACAAAATATTCATACACATATGATTAGGCCTCTCATAGACTAGGGTCAATACAGTTAATACCTGTTATGGCAAGTAGTTCCCCTCAGGGAACTCCACCCCCCCATTCAGCGGAAAAGGTGGCGCAGGGAATTCAAAAATATTCTTTAGAAATATTTAACTTTCACACATTAACAAGTCCAATATCTCAAATGAAAGATAAACATCTTGTTCATCTACCCATCGTGTCCGATTTTTAAAATGTTTTACTGCGAAAACACAACATATATTTATGTTAGACCACCACCAAATCAAAGGGAAAACGCAGCCATTTTTTCCAGCCAAAGATAGTCACAAAAGCAGGATTAGAGATAAAATGAATCACTAACCTTTTGAAAATCTTCATCAGATGACACTCATATAACATGTTACACCATTTATGTTTTGTTCGATAATATGCATATTTATATCCACAAATCTCGGTTTACATTGACGCCATGTTCAGAACTGCCACCAAAATATCCGGAGGAATTATAGAAAGCTACGCCAGATAACAGAAATACTCATCATAAACTTTGACTAAAGATACATGTTCTACATATAATTAAAGATACACTGGTTCTTAATGCAACTGCTGTGTCAGATTTTTTTAAACGTTATGGAAAAAGCCTAACATTGCAATAATCTGAGACGGCGCTCAGACGTAAAAGTATTTCTCCGCCATGTTGGAGTCAACAGAAATACGAAATTACAACATAAATATTCCCTTACCTTTGATGATCTTTCATCAGAATGTAGTGCAAGGAGTCCTAGTGTCCAAGTATCTGCATTTGCTATCACTTTCAGCTCACGTGCCCAAAAACTGGACTGCTGGTACTGCAAATGCTCCATTCCACTTTCTACTGAATGAGGACATCTAGTGGAAGGCGTAGGAAGTTCTACCAGATCCATATCTTGTTGGGGAAGGAGGGGGCAATGACGTCAAAGTTGCCCCACATTCAGAATTTCACTTCTTGTTTGGAAGATTGCCTGCCCTATGAGTTCTGTTATACTCACAGACATAATTCAAACAGTTTTAGAAACTTTCTATCCAATAGTAATAATAATATGCATATATTAGCAATCTAGGACAGAGTAGGATGCAGTTCACTATGGGCACACAATTCATCCAAAGTGAAAATACTGCCCCCTATCCTCAACAAGTTTTAAGGTCTGCCAAATTAATGTAGTATTGGAAAAAATACTTAAATCCAGCCATAGGCTTTTCTCTATCATCACCAAAATAAAAATTGCTAACATGCACAATTAGAAGCATTAATTTATATTGAGCAAGCTTGACTAAATTCGAGCCCAGTAACTTTGCTCACCACATCCTCCTTCGATTGTCTCGTCTGGCTGCCACAAAAAGCCCCCACTATGGGGGGTGATTAAGGTACTTTATAAAGCCTCAACAACCGCAGGCTGCGTCGGGTGTTAATGAAAGTCATAACGTGCATAGTTTATATTTATATTAATTCAATCTCAACCATAAATGTTAGAAATGTGTCCTGTGCAAGCAGACTTTCCGACGTAGCCACCTTGAAGGCTACGCTTGTGTATTTCTGGTTTTTGCTAATGGTCTAGAAAGGATTATGTCCAATCTTTAGGTAATCTGTATTTCCCTCAAGACCTCATGGTATGCTATATTATATCGCCCCAAATGTGTAGTTTTCCAATAGGCTTTCCCAGATGGTCCGTGCTATTTGGCATCCATGGGATGTCCCTACCCCTATCAAGTATACATGTAAAATGGTTACGTTTAGTGTTAGTTTAGGGTTTAGGGTTCAGGGTAAGGACATCCCAAGAAATACAGATAGTAGTGACCGTTCATAGAGTGAGAGACTGGCACGGTATTTCACACAGACATTCATTTGTGTGTTTTTTACAAGCGGCAGAAGCAATTTTCGAGCTTCTGCCACAGATAGTTTCCTTAGAGACGATGAAAAGAATTAGCAAAATGACCTTGATCCAACTGAGAAATAAGTAGGCTATATTTATTTAAGTTGTGATATTGTTAGGAAATATTTAGGCCTACTCTGTTGATAAGGCAAATTTGGTTTATTTGAAAATAATTACTTTTTGTTGATAATGAGTTGATAACGTATTGTTGAAAGCTCTTAGGCAATATTATTTACTGTTTCGATAGGGGAGTAGGCTAGCAATAACGTAATTTGATGTTCTGGTATTATTTATTAAATCGATTAATTAAATTGTAAATGAAAATATACACACGTGGTGCTATAGAATATATACATATTTTGCATTGTAATACAATACATGCCATTGTACTATAGGATATATACAGTTGAAGTCGGAAGTTTACATACACTTAGGTTGGAGTCATTAAAAGTTGTTTTTCAACCACTCCACAAATTTCTTGTTAACAAACTATAGTTTTTGCAAGTCGGCTAGGACATCTACTTTGTGCATAACACAAGTAATTTTTCCAACAATTGGTGACAGACAGATTATTTCACTTATAATTCACTGTATCACAATTCCGGAGGGTCAGAGGTTTACATACACTAAGTTGACTGTGCCTTTAAATAGCTTGGAAAATTCCAGAAAATGATGTCATGGCTTTAGAAGCTTCTGATGGGCTAATTGACATCATTTGAGTTAATTGGAGGTGTACCTATGGATGTATTTCAAGGCCTACTTTCACGTTCACATTTCACGTTCTTAAAATAAAGTGGTGATCCTAACTGACCTAAAACAGATAATTTTTACTCGGATTACATATCAGGAATTGTGAAAAACTGAGTTAAAATGTATTTGGCTAAGGTGTATGTAAACTTCAGACTTCAACTGTACGTATTTTATATTGTAATACACTACCCCTACATGCTATTGTGTGCTGGAGCTATGGGTTTATTTTTTCCATTGTCACTAGGCCTACAAATTCACACTCAAACTGAATTGAATGGGGGATGCATAACTACATTTCGCTGAAGAAGGGAACGAGGCACGACATACAACTTTTACCGAAGACCTTATTTGGGTCTTGATACAACATTTTGAACAGAAATACAATGGTTCATTGGATCAGTCTAAAACTTTGCACATACACTGCTGCCATCTAGTGGACACAATCTAAACTGCACCTGGGCAATCTAAACTGCACCTGGGCTGGAATAATACATTATGGCCTTTCTCAACAAGTAAGCTAACTAACAGTTCCAAAACTAATTTCTTATACACAGTGTAAGGGGATAAAGAATATGTACATAAATATATGAATGAGTGATGGTGCAGAGCAGCATAGGCAAGATACAGATGGTATCGAGTACAGTATATACATATGAGATGAGTATGTAAACAAGGTGGCATAGTTAAAGTGGCTAGTGATACATACATATATACCTCTGTGCCCATCTCATTGCAACATGATCCATCCAAGGCCAAAGCTGGACTCCTAAAATGTGAGAAATGTAAACAAGATGTTACAGTAGTATGTGTGTATGGATGGAGTTGCAAGAAAAACATGACAATATGGCAAAGGAGATAGTGATGAGAGTGAGAGCATGTGGTATGAAAATGAAGACCCCTTGGGATCTAAAATGAGTGTGCGGTTCCCGCTTGTGTCTCCTTTTTGTCCGTTTGAGGATACTACAGTCACCCATGGTGGAGGTTCTTGGAACACTGCTATTTAAGTCTGAGGAGAGTTTGACAAAAACCTTCAACGGTGTTGGTGCTATGTTGCGCCTTTTCTTGAATACCAGGCAGATGTTTGAGTACAGAATGAAATGGTGTAAACTTAACAGGCTGAACTTGTTGAGTACACTCTTTGAGTAGGGGTTCCAACAGGGTTCTTTGGCTGTCACCAAAGGAGAACACTTTTTGGTTTCAGGTAGAAGTATTTTTGGTTCCATGTAGAACCCTCTGTGGAATGGAGCCCAAAATGGTTCTACCCAGACCGAGAAGGGGTTCTACCTGGAACCAAAAAGGGTTCTCCTATGGGGACAGAGGTGGTTTCTGAAGGAAAAAAATGAATTGGTGGTGGGGAGTTAAGATAATCAGAAATACTATGAAACATCCCCACTTTTAGCACACATTTGCAAACAGGGAAAGTAACCTATGTGTGCTGAGGCATGTGTGATCACTCAACTTTGACAGGACCGACAAAAAAAGACATGCTCACATGCAAACAAAAGATAGCATGTGCCTAACTTGCACCGTTATGCAATTATTAGGAGACTAGATACAAATATCTAATCCTGGCTACTAATGTTCTAGCATTAATGTATTGAGGCAAGCAGATCAGAAATGTCAAGGTAGTACCCAAGCATATGCCATGTGTATATGTGACACACACATTTGTATGGTCATATTTTTGATGTTTTTTATTTGTTATTTTATGGAGCCATCCCTTTTTGGAGCCATTTCTACACATCCCAGGTATTTACATTTGATATATGTACATGATTACTGCCGCTAGGGGGAGCTGTGACGTCAATGGAGTGCATTAGTGAGATTGAGGTCTTGGAGATTTCTTCTTTAATCTAGGAGAATGACTATTTCTTAAAACTAATGTTTCTCCGTCTCATAATTTAACCCTATTAATTCAGGTATGTAATGTGCAAAAGTGCAATATGACTCAAAATATTGAGGTAACATGTTTAATTACATAGTCCATGAGATCGGTGATATTTGAAGGCAATTGAAGGGAGTTTTAACCGAGTCAAAAACTGGTTGGTATTTTCCCCATTGTATGTATTTGAGTTGGGTTTGGTTGCTGATGGTTTTACATACATGTAAGAGAAAGGATTAAGATGGCGTCCAAACTTTCTGTACTTTTTTCAACAATGTTTTAAATCCAATTTGTTTTATTTTCTATGAACAAAGGCTCAGTTTATTTTAGGTAATATATGTAAATATGTGATGTCACAATAAAATGTGTTAGTGTAAATATTTGTACGATAATTGCGTTTAACAGTTCGCAAGCTTGATGCTAACCAAATGTAGCTTGGCTAAGCACTAGTAAACTCTAGTCAATGCCAATTTACATGTAGGTGGTTAATAATGTAATGGTTGTAGCATAGGCGTCCAATAATTAAGAGTTTTTTTTACGAAATTGACACTGATAGTACAGTGAGTTATATACAATGTGTATGGATGATCGGACCAACGTGACTGCCATGGGCAAGTCCCTTAACGGGTACCAGGAATGGTGGGAGGACAATCTGAAGGTAATTATCTTTGCACACAACAGCAGCGTCCAGGCCGCTAGGGTACTCACCCTATCGCCTGCTGTACTAACGGGAGCTGCAGAGGTAAACAATGCAATTGTATATAAAATTATTGCCTATAAAATTATTGCCTATACTGTAGTATATACAATTTGTGATTGACTTAGTGTTTTTCTATTGCTATTTTTGTATAACGTACTTGAGATTACTGATACTCCACCTGATGTGGTGGAAGTTGTCGAACCAGATCAGAATGCCTTTCAGGACCACCATCAGGCACAGACTGAGAAGGATGTGAAGATTTTTGACCAGGTTGAAATTTATTGTCTGCTGTTCATTTATTTTCTGGCCTTCCAAGAGATTTAAGATATGCATTTGTAATAATATGAAATACAATTGCATTTAATTATATTATCAATCAGGTGGAGGCTGAATATGGACAAGGCTCAGGAGAAACAGAAGGACAGCCACCGGAGGAGAATCAAGGGGACCAAGTGCTTCGACAGCTGGTCGAATGACTTGGGTTGGAAGAAGGACGAAAGGAAGGCAAGACCTGGGAAAGCTTGGTGCTCTTTCGCTCCTAGCTGGGGTCACCATCCGTTAAGGTGAATATAAAAATCTCAGATAACTACTTGCATTTGCCGGCACGTGATGCTGTCAGCAGTACCAATGCTGGCCCAGGGGTTTCTCCAAATAGTCAATCTCATGGCTAACCCTTTTGGGTCACGTTAAATAACCGCCGCTTCCAGGGAGGTCGTATTAAGGTGCATGATTTCAGTGGTCATAACACCACCCTGGAGTTTCTCTCACCACTCATCTCTCTATCTTTTCCAGGGAACGTACCATACCTCCCTTATCAAACCCACTGACATAAAACATCTAACAAGCTAAGAAAGAGCAAGAAAACTATCATACTGGGCACATAATGTGAGATGCAGAGATCCGCTTAAAACACTAGCACTGCAAACACTCAGAACAAAGAGGGCAGCAGCGCCTGGACTTTGCAGTTTCCCTCTTCGGGTCCACCTTCCAAGACTGACTACCTGTTGAAAACGAGTGACAGGCAAAACCTCCCATCCACACAGCACCCACCTCCTCTGTTCCACACTACAAAATTCAGTATTTTAGTCTGATTGCCATGTGAGTGTACAAACAAATCTAAAAATAAATCGACACACTTGTACCCCAAAAATATCAACGGTTATGTATTTAAATCTAAAATATTGCCAGATTGGTTATCACAGCTGTTTTATAAGGTGTTCAGTGTTGTAAATTGTAACATATCCCTTGGTGGAATTTGTTAGTTAAACATTATTAATTGTTGTATCATGTACTATAGATGTATATATTCAACCACAAGGGTGTACTAATGAGCTATGATTTTTTTTTTTTTTTATCATAGACTATCATAGACTATTGCTCGGCCTCCAACCGCAAGGCACTGCAGATGGTAGTGCGCACGGCCCAGTACATCACTGGGGCAAAGGTGCCTGCTGTCCAGGGCCTCTACACCAGGCGGTGTCAGAGGAAGGCCCTAAAAATTGTCAAAGACCCCAGCCACCCCAGTCATAGACTGTTCTCTCTACTACCGCACGGCAAGCGGTACCGGAGTGCCAAGTCCAGGACAAAAAGGCTTCTCAACAGTTTTTACCCCCAAGCCATAAGACTTCTGAACAGGTAACCAATGATTACCCGGACTATTTGCATTGTGTGCCCCCCCAACCCCTATTTTACGCTGCTGCTACTCTATGTTTTTCTTATATGCATAGTCACTTTAACTATACAATCATGTACATACTACCTAAATTGGCCCGACCAACCAGTGCTCCCACACATTGGCTAACTGGGCTATCTGCATTGTGTCCCACCACCCACCAACCCCTCTTTTTATGCTTCTGCTACTCTGTTCATCATATATGCATAGTCATTTTAAAGATACCGACATGTACATACTACCTCAATAAGCCTGACTAACAAGTGTCTGTATATAGCCTTGCGACTCTTCTTTCACATGTCTTTGTACTGTTTTATTTATTTACTTACCTACACACACACACACACACACATACCTTTTTTCCCCCACACCATTAGTTATAGGCTGTAAGTACGCATTTCACTAAGGTGAAATTGATTTGACTACTACTGAAATAATATTATTTCAGTGTAGATAAGGAAAGGTCTGTTCAAAATGAAAACATGCCAGCCAGACAAGCCAGTGTATGAATCAAATGTATTTACATATATTTGGTGTGAAAATTAGCTGACTTTGTGATCTGTAAGGTAAGTAACTGTGTGTGTGTGTGGGGGGGGGGGCATTTAAATTATATAATTTTTTACCCTTGATGCCTGTTTATTAATAAAAGATGGTAAATAACATTAATTGCAAAGGTTAGCCTATGCAAATGAATAGGAAAACAAAAGCTTATTAACAGGAATACATTTAGCCTAATTGGTAACAAATATGATGTGGGGGAAAGTCAGAATCCTAGTCAGGCATTTGTTTGTCAAATCTAGATTAAATAGAAGTCTTCATGTGGGCTAAATCAATGACAAACAGCTGAAACGTTCAGGCTTCATGATCTGTGATCAAAACGGGTTGGCGTGTTTTCGGTTCTGTTTAGGTTATGCATAAGAATGCAACTGCACTGAAATTAATAGCCTGATTCAATGGCATTCTCCTGAATAATAAATATTTTTAATCTGTTAAACTGTTTGTTGTAGGTGTCCCTATTCAGAATTAAGAGGTAATCTAGGTCTCCATTCAATGGCATAGAACAGAACAGAACATAAACAGAACAGACCCATTTCTTTCTGGTATTTTGCGGTAGGCAAAGCTCTAAATTGCAGAGCATTTAATAAACCAACCACATTTTCCTGTGATGTTGAGTCTGAGTGAGACCTTCGATGGTCTACTAGCCTATTTGGAAATAATCGCAGAGTTAATTATTGTTATAGCCTAGATCACTTTATACAATCTGGACCGTTGTTTTTCCTAAAGCTAAGCAAACAAGTGGTAGCATATACTTTTTGACCGTCTCTTTAACCAGGGTTAGGCCTATATCCTCATATACCCCTTCAATTCAAACCTTGATTTTGACCATAAGGCATTTCCACAGAAATGTATAGCCTCAGGATTGAATGGTGACAGTGATTGTGTCTGTTAATCCGGTAAACTGGGAAGTGGGGGAAAAAACTAGGTCAAATCATGACAACAGTGATTTTCAGGTCAGAGTTTCTGAATTGGAATTGCGAGCTGGATGACCGTTAAAAAATAAAACAAAAGCCCATCCATAGTTTTCAGTGTTCACAATTGTCTTGAACGCAGTGAAGTTGTTTTGAATGTGCTCTGGAGACCTAGATTACCTCTTAATTCTGAATAGGGACACCTACAACAAAGAAGCCCTTGTGTCTGTATTGATGTGAGAATAGGCATATATACACAGTAATGGTGGCTGGCTGCGATATCAACTAGCCTAATCATTTTTGTATTGAGGTGATAGGCCTGTTATATTTTAAATGAAATTGATTACATGTACATGTAGACGTTTGTAAGGCGTTCATGGTGAGATCTTTAATAATAAACTAAACAGACACTTAAATCAACATGTGGCGCATAACACATGTAGATGTTTTTAAGGAGTTAATTGTAAGATTGTTCGTAATAAACTGACACATGACGTGCCAGTGCCACGTTACACGACGTGTACGTGTGATGTGAACGCGTCGGCAATTAGACGCCTTTGAAAAAAAACTTGTCTCCATTGACAGTCCATGTTAATTCATGGCGCTAGAAACACCTTAGGTGACTTCGTGAGACGAATCAGTAGCTTCACGAGGCTTCATTATGGCCCTTATCACCCCCCATACGTGTGTGATCTTGAGGCCGTTTGGACTCTTGCGCATCAACTTGAGAAAGCGTCAAGGTAGAGCGGACAGTGCATTTATAAACAAAGCGCCGCATATATTGCCCAAAAAATAACATCTATTTTTTTTGCGGTGTGTGGAGAAAAGGCGGTGGGTGCATCCGTTATACAGCAATTCAACTTTGAACGACCTTAGGAATGTTTGTATGAATAAACATTTTTTTTTTTAAATCAGTTTGATGAGCCAATTATATAATGGATTGAACTTGAATATGACAACTTTCAGAATGAATCAAACCAATAGTTTTTTTCCCTCATCAATATACACACAATTCCCCAACATTTTAGAAATGTTTGCAAATATCACATTTAAATAAGTATTCAAATGCTTTACTCAGTACTTTGTTGAAGCACCTTTGGCAGCGATTACAGCCTTGTGTCTTCTTGGGTATGACGCTACAAGCTTGGCACACCTGTATTTGGGGGGCTCCCGAGTGGTGCAGCGGTCTAAGGCACTACATCTCAGTGCTAGAGGCATCACTACAGACCCTGGTTTGATTCCAGGCTGTATCACAACCAGCAGTGATTGGGCGGTGCGCAATTGGCCCAGTGTCGTTAGGGTTTGGCCAGGGTAGACTGTCATTGTAAATAAGAATTTGTTCTTAACTGACTTGCCTAGTTAAATTAAATAAACAAATTTGGGGAGTTTTTCCCATTCTTCTTAAGCTCTGCGAGGTTGGATTGAGAGCGTCGCTGCACAGCTATTTTCAGGTCTCTCCAGATGTTCGTTCGGGCTCTGGCTGGGCCACTCATGGACATTCAGAGACTTGTACTGAAGCCACTCCTGCGTTGTCTTGGCTGTGTGCTTAAAGTCATTGTCCTGTTGAAAGGTGAACCTTCGTCCCAGTCTGAGGTCCTGAGCACTCTGGACCTCATCTTTCTCTCAACCCTGACTAGTCTCCCAGTCCCTGCCACTGAAAAAACATCTCCACAGCATGATGCTGTCACCACCATGCGACACCGTAGGGATGGTGCCAGGTTTCCTCCAGACGTGATGCTTGGCATTCAGGCAAAAATAATTCAATCTTGGTTTCACCAGACCAGAGAATCTTGTTTCTCATGGTCTGAGAGTCTTTAGGTGCCTTTTGGCAAACTCCAAGCGGGCTGTCATGTGCCTTTTACTGAGGATTGGCTTCCATCTGGCAACTCTACAATAAAGGCCTGATTGATGGAGTGCTGCAGAGATGGTTGTCCTTCTGGAAGGTTATCCTATCTCCACAGAGGAACTCTAGAGCTCCATCAGAGTGACCATCAGGTTCTTGGTCACCTTCCTGACCAAGGCCCTTTTCCCCCGATTGCCCAGTTTGGCCGGGTGGCCAGCTCTAGGAAGAGTCTTGGTGGTTCCAAACTTCTTCCATTTAAGAATGATGGAGGTCACTGGGGACCTTCAATGCTGCAGAATGTTTTTGGTACCCTTCCCCAATTCTGTGCCTCGACACAATCCTGTCTCTGAGCTCTAAGTACAATTCCTTCGACCTCATGGCTTGGTTTTTGCTCTGACATGCATTGTCAGCTGTGGGACCTTATACAGACAGGTATGTGCCTTTCCAAATCATGTCCAATCAATTGAATTTACCACAAGTGGACTCAAATCAAGTTGTAGAAACATCTCAAGGATAATCAATGGAAACAGGATGCACCTGACCTCAATTTCAAATATCATAGTAAAGGGTCAGAATACTTATGTTTTTTAAAATAAATTTGCAAACATTTATAAAAACCTGTTTTTGCATTGTCATTATGGGGTATTGTGTGTAGATTGATGAGGGGGGGAAATGGGGTCTGAATACACTGTTTGCTCTTTGCCAGCACCTGAAATAAAAGGAAGCTGATCCAGGTCTAGTGGCTGTTATTTGAAATATCCCACCTGCTCCTAGTATAGAGTTGCTAGGCAAATGACCCTGCTATACAAACAGAGATTCTGGCACTTGTCCAGACCCTGATAGACAGAAATCTGTCTTCTGTCCTTAATGCTTTGGCTTACGTGTACCTTTCTTATATGGTTTGTATTGATTGATTGATTTGCTTTCCCGTTCAGTTTTTTTTAATCATATTTTATTAATTCAGGCTTATTGATCATTTAAGGTTCTCAAAAGATTCTCACATTAAAATTCTTTGAAACCCGGCCGACCAATTCTGCTTCACTGTGGTGGTTGATGCCGTTTAAGATGAGGAAGGACGCCCATGTTCTTGTGAGCATGGCCATATTTATATTGGATGACTTTCATTCATGTTCCATTCACCCATCTCATTGTAACAGCGTTAGGTTTAGGCTACTACATGAGAGAATTTTCCCTATAAGGTTGTTACAACCTAGCCTATGAATGAAAGTTTACAATGTAGATGCACAGGTTGAGATAAATTTGAGTAATCAAGGCGATAGACACATTCAATACCAACTTGCACAATCTTGCCTGCATCTAGCTGATCTAGGGTGTAATCATGAGTTCAACAGTGGCAAATGAGAGTTTATATTAGATGCATTCAGGTATGTTTATTTATTTTAATTATCCCCATTTTAATTTTATTTTTTTCTTGTTGAAATTTACCCCTTTTTCTCCCCAATTCCACGGTATCCAATTGTTTTTAGTATCTACTATCTTGTCTCATCGTTGAAAGTCATGCGTCCTCCGATACACAACCCAAACAAGCCGCACTGCTTCTTAACACAGCACCATCCAACCCGGAAGCCAGCCGCACCACTGTGTCGGAGGAAACACCTTGCAACCTTGGTTAGCGTGCACTGCGCCCGGCCCTCCACAGGAGTCGCTAGTGCGCGATGAGACAAGGATTTCCCTACCGGCCAAACCCTCCCTAACCTGGACGACGCTAGGCCAATTGTGCGTCACACCACAGACCTCCCAGCCGGTTACAACAGAGCCTGGGCGCGAACCCAGAGTCTCTGGTGGCACAGCAGTACAGCGCCCTTAACCACCCGCGAGGCCTATCCCCGTTTTTCAACAGAATTGGCAGAATGAATACACCCCTTATCACACGCAAACAGTTCCCTTTCACTGCAGCCACGTACAAACAGCTTGATCCCTTTGATTGTTGGATAATTCCTTCTCACATCTCCACGGTCTCCCACTCTCACCTTTTCACTTCGCTTGTGGACTTCAGTCTGTGACCAGGCGAAAAACCCTTTCCAAACCAAACCTTCATTTCATAACCGCTACACACCGACCTGAAGATCACTGACGTCTTGATTTTACCTTGTCCATCCGAAAATCGGGCCTGGAATTTCTAACACACCGGCTCGCTCTTTTCCTTGAGGCCCCCAGACTGATCCATTATTTTCCTTGAGGCCCCCATTATTAGCCAGATAATAATTTGCGCTAAAAACTATTTAGACAGATCCACTGGGCTAGAAATGGACCAGCCTATCTGGCATTTGTCCGAAATGCCATATGGCCAGTCTGCCCCTGCTCAGTTGAAATTCATGGCGGCGTTGACGCCAAGAAGTGGCCCCTTAGAACTTTTTCATGGACTTAACCCCAGCAGAGTGTTTGTGGATCACACCCATGTCAGCTGTAAAGCCTCACCTCCCTTCCCGCTGTACACACTCGTACAACTGCTCAAAAATGAACATATGCAGACAGATTTAATAAACATTCACCCTTCTCAGCTAAGGCCATCTTAAATCCAGGCACGTTGGGTCTTGAAAATTCACTTTTTATGGCTGTGCAGAGAAGACTATCACTCTCTATGAGAGGCCTCTAGTGGCCAAAAGACCATATTAGCATGGGTAGTGCCATTGATGGCTTCCACCATTTTAATGCAGTCAACTGGGTGGGACTTCCAACTTCATTGGCTGATCCCTCCTCATGGCCAACTGGGTCAGAGATCTCCTCATTGTGCTGCCTGTGTGCTCAAAGACGCCATAGAAACTATACTTAACAAAATATAAACGCAACATGTAAAGTGTTGGTCCCATGTTTCATGAGCTGAAATAAAAGATCCCAGGAATTTTCCATACACACAAAAAGCGTATTTCTCAATTATTTTACATCCCTGTTAGTGAGCATTTATCCTATGTCAAGATAACACATCCACCTGACAGGGGTGGCCTATCAAGAAGCTGATTAAACAGCATGATCATTACACAGGTGCACCTTGTGCTGGAAAAAAAAGAGGCCACTAAATTGTGCAGTTTTGTTGTGACAAAACTGCACAATTTAGAGTGGCCTCTTTTTTTCCAGCACAAGGTGCACAGGTGTCTAGTTGAGGGAGCATGCATTTGGCATGCCGACTGCAAGAATGTCCACCAGAGCTGTTGCTAGAGAACTGAATGTTAATTTCTCTACCATAAGCCACCCCCAACGTCATTTTAGAGAATTTGACAGTATGTCAAACCAGGCTCACAACTGCAGAGCACATGTAACCACGCCAGACCAGGACCTCCACATACGGTGTCTTCACCTGCAGGATTGTCTGAGACCAGCCACCCAGACAGCTGATGACATTGGGTTTGCAAAAATGGTGGTTTTGCACAACCAAAGAATTTCTGCACGAACTGTCAAACTTTCTCAGGGAGGCTCAACTGCGTGCTCGTCATCTTCATCAGGGTCTTGACCTGACTGCAGTTTAGCATCGTAACCGATGTCAGTGGGCAAATGCTCACCTTCGATGGCCACTGGCACGCTGGAGAAATGTGCTCTTCACGAATGAATCCTGGTTTCAACTGTACTGGGCAAATGGCAGACAGCTTTTATGGAGGTGTGTGGGCGAGGTTTCCTAATGTCAACGTTGTGTAGAAAGTGCCCCATGGTGGCGGTAGGCATAAGCTACAGACAACAATCAATGGCAATTTGAATGTACAGATAAAGTGACAAGATCCTGAGGCCCATTGTCTTGCCATTCATCCTCCGCCATCACCTCATGTTTCAGCATGATAATGCAGGGCCCCAATGTCACAAGGATCTGTACACAATTCCTGGAAGCTGAAAATGTCCCGGTTGCATACTCAAGACATGTCACCCAATGAGCATGTTCAGGATGCTCTGTGTTCCATCTCCCGCCAATATCCAGCAACTTTGCACAGCCTTTTAAGAGGAGTGGGAAAACATCCCACAGGCCACAATCAACAGCATGATCAACTCTATGTAAAGGAGATCGTATGCTGTCGCACTGCTAAATTGTTGCATTTATATTTTTTGTTCAGTGTATATAGGGACGCTTTCTCTATGGAGTTCTGCTGCAGCCCATGGGCTCCTCTGTCTGTCTATACCAGGTATCATTGCACTGATCAGGCTTCCGTCAGCATCTGTCATGGGCATTTCTTAGAATCTCCTACATCACGTTCTACAACCGAATAATACATCAAATATGCCATACAACAAGTCTCTGGACTAGGTTTATTACTGTGTCACATACCACATTTCAAACACTTTGTTTGGCATTCTTGTCCACAATCAGTGCCATTAGACTAGTGAAATGAGCATTAGACTGATGAAAAATGGATCATATTGTTAAAAAAAAACTAACATCTGTTGAGAGTCATGACATAGATGGAGGTGCAAGACCATATTTAGGTATAATTACAGATCACAGATCATTCCCAAGCCTCTCAATCTCATTCAGACAGAATGTCATATCTTGGTGGGAGAGCTGCGGTGAGATTACTATCATGCGGAAGAAGTTGACTCGTCCACCCTGAGGCTGGTAGCCCAACATCATAGTACCCTGCTTCATCATTCGCTCCTTAATCACTGGAGCCACCTGTTGATGAAGACACAAGATCACCCAAGCATTGTATCAGCCAGACAGACAAACTAACTGGATTAAAATGTAGAATATATCATAGCAATTGGAGGTAAAACAAATAAATAACTGGAATCATAGTAAGCACTTCACACACCAACCTTTGACAATCTGTCATTGTAGTCTGGACTGTTCTCCTTTCCCCTCAGACTGGGTGGTATGAACCAGAAACACACGTTCACAAACAACGGCTGTTCAACAGAACAAAAGCGGAAGACATAGGTGAGATAAATGGGAGAAGAAAATGTTTTCTATGTATTTGCTAAAACAATGACTCACCTTCCCTATAAGTTCAAAGCCCTCTCTTCTCTTCATCTCCTCCACCAGATATCTATGGTTGGACGGTCAACACACAGATCAGTGTTCCACAACATTTGAACATCTTTCATTGACATACAGTACCAGTCAAAAGTTTGGACACGTACTTATGCAAGTTTTTGTTTTTTGTATTTTCTACATTGTAGAATAATAGTGAAGGCATCAACTATGAAATAACATGTGAAATCATGCAGTAACCAAAAAAAGCGTTCATGGTCAAATTGCTGCAAAGAAACCACCACTAAAAGACACCAATAATAAGAAGAGACTTACTTGGGCCAAGAAACAAGCAATGTACACTGGACCGGTGGAAATCTGTCCTTTGGTCTGAAGAGTCCAAATTTGAGATTTTTGGTTCCAACTAAGAATACCGAAGAGTGAATTAAATTATTTTGAAAACGCAATTAAGGGAATTAACTGGAATGATATCTTATCCTATACAGATGTGGAAGGTTGCTGAAAAGTGTGTAGCAGAACTGATTGCCCACCTCAACAACAACCCCTTCACATTACACTTGACGCAGTTTGGCTTCAGAGAGAAACACTCCACAGAAACTTCCAACTGCTTTCCTCTGGAAAATGTGAAGTCCAAGATGGACAAAGGGGGCGATGTTGGGGCTGTGTTTCTGGACCTAAGGAAGGCTTTTGATACTGTTAACCATGAGATTCTCATCACAAAATTGTCCACGTTCAACTTTTCCCCCGATGCCTTGATGGATGAAATCATACCTTGACGGCAGAACTCAGTGTGTCAGAGAGAGCAATGAGCTGTCGCCCACTCTTAGCTATGTGCCCCAAGGGTCAATACTGAGGCCCTTCCTTTTCAGCCTGTACATTAATGATCTGCCTTCTGTCTGTACTGGGACTGAAGTTCAAATGTATGCAGATGATACAGTGATATGTGCACACAGAGAGCAAACAGCAAGCTGCACAAGAACTCACTACTGTAATGGTCCAGGTTACAAAGTGGCTCAGTGACTCATGTTTGCATCTCAATATGAAAAGAACTGTCTGCATGTTCTTCACAAAGAGGGCAACAGATGCTACTGAGCCAGATGTCTATGTGTCAGGGGAGATTCTCCAGCTGGTATCTGATTTTAAGTACCATGGCATCATACTTAATTCCAACCTCTTAAAATCCATGTGAAAAAGGTAATTCAAATAACCAATTCAACCTAGCTAATTTCCGATTTTTTTTTAATTGTTTGATACAGAGGTAGCAAAACTGTACTTCAAATCTTTGATTCTCCCCCACTTAACATACTGCTTGACTAGTTCGGCCCAAGCTTGCTGTACAACATTAAAACCCATTCAGTCAAACAGGCTCTCAAAGTACTTGATAGGAAGCCCAATAGCCATCATCACTGTTACATCCTCAGAAAGCATGAGCTCTTGAGTTGGGAAAATCTTGTGCAATACACCGACACGTCTTCTATTCAAGATCCTAAATGGCCTGGCTCCCCCTCCACTCAGTATTTTTGTTAAACAGAAAACCCAAACATATGGCAGCAGATCCACAATGTCTGCCATGAGAGGTGACTGTATAGTTCCCTTAAGGAAAAGCACCTTTAGAAAATCTGCTTTCTCTGTGAGAGCTTCCCAGGTCTGGAATACACTGCCATCAGACACACATAACTGCACCACCTATCACACTTTCACAAAAAACATGAAGACATGGCTAAAGGTCAATCAGATTTGTGAACCTAATCCCTAGCTGTGTATTGCCACTTTCCATGTTGTCTGTAGCTTGTGAGGGGTGGAAACACTTGCTTTTATGGATTTTGTCTTGTTGCTTTTTGTGCTATGTTGCTCTGTCTGTACGCTGTCTTGATTGTCCTATGTTGCTCTGCGTCTGCTCACTGCTCATTGATTGTCTGTATTGTAATTGTTTTTAATAACCTGCCCAGAGACTGCGGTTGAAAACTAGCCGCCTGGCTAAAACCGGTACTTTTACTGAAACGTTGATTAATGTGCACTGTCCCTGCAAAAATAAACTCAAACCGCTGTATCTTTGTGAGACACAGAGTAGGTAAACAGATGATCTCTACATGTGTGGTTCACACCGTGAAGCATGGAGGTAGTGGTGTGGGGGTCTGTGATTTAATGTCTTGTGATGTATTTAGAATTCCAGGCACATTTAAGCATTCTGCAGAGATACGCCATCCCATCTGGTTTGCACTTAGTGGGACTATCATTTGTTGCTTTGACCCAATGACCCAACACAGCTCCAGGCTGTGTAAGAGCTATATGACCAAAGAGAGTGATGGAGTGCTGCATCAGATGACCTGGCCTCCACAATCACCCAACCGTAGCTTACTTTGAAAAATCTCAAAAATTAAATATATATTTGTATATAACACTTTTTTGGTTACTTCATGACTCCATGTGTGTTATTTCATAGTTTTGATGTCTTCACCATTATTCTACAATGTAGAAAATAGTAAAAATAAAGAAAAACCCTTGAATGAGTAGGTGTCCAAACTTTTGACTCTACTGTAGATTCGATACATTAAAAAAAATGACAACTCTAAGGTGTGTTATGTAAGGAGCTTGATGAGTCAGACTTACAGCAGTAGGTTTGTGAATGTCTATGTTTGTACCTTGTATGGGTGAAAGCCCTGTCAACACGCTCTTCCAAGCCTTTTGACCCTACAGCTTTCCACATCAACCACAGCTTCAGGCAGTCAACCTTACGGCCACACTGTATCGACTTGTCCCCCGTGTCCAGACTCGTGTCATAGAACTTGTCCTGCTGGAAGAGGTACTTTGCATCCGCACTGTGGCAATGTTTCAATAGGTGCTGTGGAAAATGGGAAGAGATCAAGAATAGCTGAGATTTAACAAAAAAAATGGCAACAGACCAACCATAACTGAGAAGACAAACAGGTATCAAACTGTCACGACAGGAAAGAAGGAGAACTATAGAAAGCATGGTCTTTAAACCTGTGGTTAGAGCGTTGGACTAGTAACCGAAAGGTTGCAAGTTCAAATCCCTGAGCTGACAAGGTACAAATCTGTCGTTATGCCCCTGAACAGGCAGTTAACCCACTGTTCCTAGGCCATCATTGAAAATAAGAATTTGTTCTTAACTGACTTGCCTAGTTAAATTAAGGTTAAAAAAATATAATATATATTTTTAAATAAGACCGACGAGTGTTGAAGCATGTAAAAAACACCTGTCCTCGGTTGCAACACTCACTACCGAGTTCCAAACTGTCTCTGGAAGCAACGTCAACAAAAGAACTGTTCGTTGGGAGCTGCACACAAGCCTAAGATCACCACGCACAACGCCAGGTGTTGGCTGGAGTGGTGTAAAGCTCACCGCCATTGGACTCTGGAGCAGTGGAAACACATTCTCTGGAGTGATGAGCCACTCTTAACCAATCTGGGTTTGGCGGACGCCAGGAGAACGCTACTGACCCAAAAGCAGTGCCAACTGTAAAGTTTGGTGGAGGAGGAATAATGGTCTGGGGCCGTTTTTCATGGTTCGGGCTCGGCCTCTTAGTCCAGTGAAGGAAAATAACGGAAATAATACAATGACATTCTAGACGATTCTGTCCTTCCAACTGTTGTAACAGTTTGGTGTTTCCTGTTTCTGCATGACAATGCCTCCGTAGGGTCCAAACAGAAATGATTTGTTGAAATGTGGAAGAACATGACTGGCCTGCACAGAGCCCTGACCTCAACCCCATTCAACACCTTTGGGATGAATTGGAACGCCAACTGTGAGCCAGGCCTCATTGCCCAACATCAGTGCCTGATCTCACTAATATTCTTGTAGATGAATGGAAACAAGTCCCTGCAGCAATGTTCCAACATCTAGTGAAAAGACTGACCAGAAGAGAGGAGGCTGTTATAGCTGCAACATGAGGGGACCAACTCCATATTAATGCCCATGATTTTGAAATGAGATGTTTGACAAGCAGGTGTCCACATACCTTTGGTAATGTAGTGCACCTTTGTAATGAGTGATTTTCAAGATGGCAACACCAATGACATACAACTTAGGGACATTTATCTTGTTAAAAAATAATAATAATCATAATAGCCTTTAATATCAGTGGTGTAAAGTACTAAAGTAAAAGTCGTTTTTTGGGTAATCTGTACATTAATTTATATTTTTGACAACTTTACTTCACCTTTTTTTTTTATACCCATTTTCATTATATCCAAATTGGTAGTTACAATCTTGTCCCATCGCTGCAACTTCCGTACAGACTCTGGAGTGATAAAGGTCAAGAGCCATGCGTCCACCGAAACACGTCCCTGTCAAGCCGCACTGCTTCTTGATACACTGCCCGCTTAACCCGGAAGCCAGCCGCACCAATGTGTTGGAGGTAACACCATACAACTGGCGACCAAAGTCAGCGTGCATGCGCCCGGCCTGCCACAAGGATTTGCTGGAGCGCAATGGGACAAGGACATCCCGGCCAGCCAAACCCTCCCCTAACCCGGATGACGCTGGGCCACATTGTGCACCGCCTCATGCTTAGCAGGACAGGAAAATTGTCTAATTCACACACTTATCAAACACTTATCAAGAGAACATCCCTGGTCATCCCGACTGCCCCTGATTTGGTGGACTCACTAAACACATTCTTCATTTGTAAAAGTGTTGGAGCATGCCCCTGTAAATGTTTTTATTTTTATTTTTTAAACATTATGTTATCTTGTTTACTTTATATAATAAACCATTTATTTTTATTTTTGATACTATACTGGGTGACTTTCACTTAAGTAATTTCTATTAAGGCATCTTTACTTTGACGCAAGTATGACAAATGAGTACTTTTTCATCACAGAGAGAGAGATAGAGATATATATATATATATATCTCTCTCTATCTTTACACACATGGTTGTCGTCACCATGTATATATATATCTTTACACACATGGTTGTCGTCACCCTACCTTCACATTTCTCACTGTCAATCGTGAATTATAATCGTGAATTATAAAGTTTTACTCGTGAAACAACCAACATCTACCTGCCAACCATTTGATCTCAATCAGTTTCATGGGTTAGTTGTAGTAGTTTTTCAATTATTTTTTGATGGCATTAAACTGTAGCATAGCTGTGTTTTGTTTCAATCAAAATCACATTTTGCCTCACATTTTTGCCTTTTTACATTAACGTTATACTATTTGGTTCTGTTATGTCCAATAGGCCTACTATCATTATGTGATCTTTCAGACATTGATTCAGCTTTGCTCTGAATTTATTAAAACGAACACCATTCAGAGTAGCTTGTTCCGTACAAGTAGAGCAGAGACTGTGCGCAAGTACACAATCCCGCACATGCGCAGACGTGTTGAGACCATTAGACCCTGGGAATATGGTTCAAGAAAAAACGGATCTGCAGCCAATACGTTCACTCCTAACTGCATGTCGACATATAAATTGTATCCATCAGTTACCCATAGTCAGATTAAGTAGAACAAAACGGATTAATTGCCCAAATATCCCTTTGAACAGTATAAAAGTATAAAGGACTTGCATTACATTTTATCATAGACAAACAGTTCAATACATAAAAAAAACATGTATGATGTGTAAATATTTGTCATTTTAAAGTGATTTTTAACCCTAACAACCCTTGTGTGGATCTCGTGAAGGGGTGTCTTACCGTGGTGTCCTTGAGCAGAATGGCTGAACACTGCAAGCCCGTCAGCATCATCTTGTGTGGATTCCAAGTCACTGAATCGGCTCTGATCACAAACACATCATTACACTCGAGTCAAAGTCCTATTTTGAGCCATTCAGAAGGCTTGCCCAGTCATGCGAGACATCAAGACACCTAATCTATACTTTGGTACACAAGCACACACAGGCTGAATTCATTTAAAAGCTTTTTGACGCAGCAGCACATTTTGATGTTTTGTGTACAACTTAAATCCAGTAACTGTAGTCTGAGCATGCAGTCCTACCTCTCAACTCCTCTCATGAGATGTTTGTGTTCCTTTGAGAAGAGAACACTCCCTCCCCAGGCTGCCTGTGCCAAACCACAAGAGAATGCCAGTCAGTACAGATGTAGGATCTTAAATTTGATTACCCTGTTGCAGAAGAACTTTTGTGCAACGCAGGAAACTTTAATTTGTAGTGTATTTGAAGTTTAAAAAGGCTTCTGAAATTCATTATTTTAGACTTGATATGCCCTTGTGAGAAATGCATCAACCCCTTCAAAAATCCATTAATTCTAATCCAAATAATTCACATTTCCTATTGCTGCAAGATTATTTTCCTGCTATAGCAAACTGGCTCAAATTAATATCCTACATCTGTATTCTTCAGGTCAAAATACATGGGAAAGATGGTCAACTGTTGAAAAGGATGTAAATTGCCACTGTCGATCTTTTACATTCTTTTGGGAATGGGGTATGAAGTTTTGATCAACATAATAGATGCCGTCGTTCATAATCTTGACAGAAGACTACTTTTGTGGTCTGAAAACATTGGACAAAGTTGGATTCTGGAGTGAAAGATCACTTAATTAAAAAAAAAACTCACATCAACATGCATCCACAAACCCTGTCTGTCACAGATGTCAGCGATGGGCTCCAGTGGGTCAAAGGCGCCTTGTACAGTCGTTCCTGATGTGGCATGGACAAAGAATGGCACTGCACCCTGGTAGGTGAAGAGGGGTAATGAAAGATGCCCTTGCATCTCTACTTGCTGCCTTGTAGTGTGATATGTGCATTGCCGACAGACAACTAGGAATTGCAGATAAAATATTTTAAATGCTAATAGAGTACTAGGAATTCATCAGATCCTTGCGCAAGATATCACTGATTGTCTATTGGCAATTCCTACTGTTATCGGTATAAATACTGAATGATACAGCACATAAAATAGAATTTACACAGTCAATTAAAAAGGTAAACAGTAAACTTGCTTGAGATTTCGCCAGCTCAATTGTCTCACCAAGGTCTTCTGGAATCATGCAACCCCTTTAGGACAACAGAGAGCACGTGTTAAAATCTGTAAATCATGTATGCCTAAGAATGATGAGATGACTGACAAGAGTCACAAAGAAAGGTTCTGCTCACTTTACCTGTCATCCACTTTGACCTTAAACACGTTCTCGGTCCCAATACCCTGAAATGCAGCCGCTTTCATCACAGAGTAGTGGCTCTGGAGGAAAGTTAGGGTATAATGAATGAATGGGAAGTTGGATAGTGTATTCCTTCAACCATACTGTCCATTTTCCCCACCTGTTGAGATGTAAAGACAGCTAGTCGAGGGAGGGACCACATTCCCTTTAGTTTTACTTCTGGGAAGGCCCGGTAGCGTGCTACGTTCATGGCATACATGTTAGACATGGTACCGCCTGGGCAGAAGATGCCATCTCCCTCTGCCCACCCAACTAGAGAACGTAGCTTGGAGAGTACCTCGTCTTCCATCAGGACAAACACTGGAGCCACCTCATAGGTATACCTGTAAAAGAACAGTCCATCACAAGCATCTTCATACCAAAACTTACATACCATAAAGTATATGTGCATATAAATATATATTGCTTTCTCCTACTGGCTAGTGTTAAGAGCCTCCGTAAGGAATCGTCCTGTCAAGGCATGGTAGTCCACCCCTGCAAAGAGCTGATTGAAGAACCGCGGATGATCTAGAAAGAGATATGCGCTTTACTGTAGTGCATGCATTCAGGACCGTCCCAAGCCATTGCATTTACCAAGAATCTAATGTAACCAAAAACCACACTCATCTCCGTCTGTCTAATGTTTCCCTGTGGGGTCGGGTTAGCTCTGGTTCTGGGCGCTAGTGCGGCTAGCAGCAAACCGCATTAACAATCTGGACAGAGCTAGGGAAGGGGGGAACAACTTACTGGTCTTGACACTGTACTTGGCCACATCCCGTATTCTCTGCAGCAGCTGGTGTTGCGGCTCCCCATTCTCTCGCAGCTCTAGATCTAGCAGAGCAGCTAACTCCTCTGGCTCACGCCACTCACACACCTGTGACCAGGGGTAGAACAAGCACAGGCAACCCATCAAAATACAGCACTGAGTAGTGTGTACCTCCATGTTTGATTGTGATGCACACAGTCAGGTGTGAAGAAAATGTCAGTTAACTTACAGGCAATTCCACAGTAAGTGACAAAGATTCTGATTTTTCACTTTAAAATGTAAAAAAAACAAAAAAGTGATTGCAAAGAAACAACTATGCACACGGACTACTTATAACAAACGGAACAAATCATAATTCTTTTACCAAACTTTGCATCTGCACTCTTCAAGTAAATGTGTTTTTGTAAAATTCTGTGGAAACTGTTAAAAGTAGTCCTTGTGCATAGTGTCGTCTGGTTAACTTTGCAATCATTGGTTTTTGTTTGCCATACGTTTTAAATTGAAAACTGAGTCTGTGTCACTTACCGTGGAATTGTGTTTATTTTTTATTTAACTAGACAAGTCAGTTATGAACAAATTCTTAATTACAATGACGGCCTAGGAACAGTGGGTTAACTGCCTGGTTCAGGGGCAGAATGACAGATTTTTCATCTTGTCAGCTCGGGGATTCGATCTAGCAACCTTTTGGTTACTGGCCCAAAGCTCTAATCACTAGGCTACCTGCCGCTACAGGTCCAGTGGTTCCTAAACAAGTTTGCTACATGACCCACCAGGACAGGTATGTTACTCAGGACTACCCAAAAGGCCTGTACAGCAAAAAACATAATATAGTGCCTTCAAAAAGTATTCACACCCCTCAACTTTTTCCACATTTTGTTGTGTAAGCTGAAATGTCTAGACTCAATAAGTATTCAACCCCTTTGTCATGGCAAGCCTAAATAAGTTCAGGAGTAAAAATAGTTTAATGGTTGTCATATGAGAAACCTGAGGATGGAGCAATAACTTTGTCGTTACTCCACAATACTAACCTAAATGACAGAGTGAAAAGAAAGAAGCCTATACAGAATAAAAAAATATTCCAAAACGTGCATCCTGTTCGCAACAAGGCACATAACACTGGGGGAAAGAAAATTGGCCTGAATACAAAGCACTATGTTTGGGGCAAATCCAAAACACCACATCACCAAGTACCACTCTTCATATTTTCAAGCATAGTGGTGGTTGAATCATGTTATGGGTATGATTATCATCGACAAGGAGTTCAGGATAAAAAGAAACGGAACACAGGTATACGCACTGGCAAAATCCTAGAGAAAACCCTGGTTCAGTCTGCTCTCCAATATACACTGGGATCCTAATTCCCCTTTCAGCAGGACAGTAACCTAAATCACAAGGACAACTCTACACTGGAGTTGCTTAACAAGACATGGAATGTTCCCGAGTGCCATGGTTAGTTTTGGCAATGATCAACAATCAACTTGACAGACCTTGAAGAATTATTTTAAGAATAAAGTACAAATATTATACAATCCAGGTTTGCAAATCTCTTAGAGACTTACTCAAAAAGCCACCAAAGCTGCTTCACCAAATATTGACTTAGGGGTGTGAACACTTATGCAAATTAAATACTTCTGTACTTCATTTTCAATAAATTTGCAACAACTTGTTTTCACTTTGTCATTATGGGGCATTGTGGGTAGATGGGTGCTAAATAAAACATTGAATGCCATTATGAATTCAGGCTGTAACAACAAAATTTGGAATAGGTCAAAGGGTATAAACACTTTCTGAAGGTACTGTATATGGCACAATGCAGAGAACAGGCATGTTAGGCTAGAGATTAGACAGTTAACAGGGATGTGAGACCTTCTCTTTGACGTCTGTGCCTTTACATAGCACCTCCTCAATGATGACTTTAAAAGCCTCGGTCAGGAAGAGCTGGCCTTCACTGTTGTGCAGGAGAGGTTCATTCATATCCTGCTGACCATACAGGGGAGAAGGTTCTGTAGTTGTCCCATCGTCCAACCAGGAAAAAGGAGAGAGCGTTGAATAGAGTTGTAGTAGTTTCATGATACTGCATTGTTGAGTCAGTAGTTAAAGTCAATCATTAGAACTACCAACAAGTTCTTTGCATGTTTACGGTCTTTACACAATAGCAATTCATGGTATTGCAGATATCTAGTCACAGGCTCTAGAACCCTGGACAGTGCACCCTCCTCCCGTCAGATAACACACAAACATTCCAAATCACCTTGCTCTGAAACAACACTCTGATTACTCCACCAGTCAAGAAAGGAAGACCATCCCAGGTTCCAGAATCTAGGTAGGTGACTCATGACTTAAAACCACAGTCTGCAAATAAGACCAAACAGAAACAATTGAGCAAATGCACCCCTTGACATTCCACATTTCTAAGGGGTCATTTACACTACATACATTTACGGAAGCAAAACAAAAAAATATATAACCTGCATATTAGAGGTCGACCGATTAATCGGAATGGCCGATTAATTAGGCCCGATTTCAAGTTTTCATAGATCAGTAATCGGCCTTTTTGGACACGATTATGGCTGATTACATTGCACTCCACAAGGAGACTGCGTGGCTGGCAGGCTGACTACCTGTTATGCGAATGCAGTAAGGAGCCAAGATAAGGTGCTAGCTTGCATTAAACTTATCTTAGAAAAAAACTATAAATCTTAAACATAAATCACTAGTTAACTACACATGGTTGATGATTTTACTAGTTTATCTAGCTTGTCCTGCGTTGCATATAATCGATGCGGTGCCTGATGATTTATCATTGAATCACAACCTACTTCGCTAAACAGGTGAATTAACAAGCGCATTCGCGAAAAAAAGCACTGCCGTTGCACCAATGTGTACCTAACCATAAACATCAATGCCTTTCTTAAAATCAATACACACGTATATATTTTTAAACCTGCATATTTAGTTAACATTGCCTGCTAACATGAATTTCTTTTAACTTGGGAAATTGTGTCACTTCTCTTGCGTTCTGTGCAAGCAGAGTCAGGGTATATGCAGTAGCTTTTTTGGTCCTCCAATAATCGGTATCGGAGTTGAAAAATCATAATCCTCGACCTCTACTGCATATACACATAATTGTAGAGGAAAGATGCAAATCTCGTGCGTCCCCTTACCTAGTAGGTATTGTGCGAGACAGCCCCTAGACTTGCTCCCATCCGAGCAGTAACATGCATAATTGGGCACATTCTTCTGTGTTGGACTCATGCCAGATCTCACAACGCCTGGATAGGTATTTGAAGTATCATCAGATGTAAGAGCAATCTGTCAGTTGATGACATAGCACACAACCATTGGTGGATGCTTGCAACATCTGAGCAGGGGAACGCGATCAGAGTCTCCTCAAGCCAAATGCTCCTACAGTAATTGGTTGCGTTGCCCTGCTCAGACGTTGCATGCATCAAACAATGGTAGAGTGCCACGTCATCGACTGACAGATTGCTATAACATACGATGTGCTTAGCTGATACTTAAAATACCTATCCAGAGGTTGTAAGATCTGGCATGCATCAGCACCCAAAATCTTAAAAAGATTGATCTGCTATTAAAACAGCTGAAAAATACTGAATAAAAATAAACACAACATGTAAAGTGTTTGTTCCATGAGCTGAAATAAAAGCTCCAAGAAATGTTCCAGACGCACAAAAAGCTTCTCTCTCAAATGTTGGGCACAAATTTATTTACATCCCTGTTAGTGGGCATTTCTCCTTTGCCAAGATAATCCATCCACCTGACAGGTGTGGCATATCAAGAAGTTGATTAAACAGCATGATCATTACACAGGTGCACCTTCTCCTGGGGACAATAAAAGGCCACTCTAAAATGTGTAGTTTTGTTGCACAACAATGCCACAGATGTCTCAAGTTGAGGGAGAGTGCAATTGGCAAGCTGACTGCAGGAATGTCTAAAAATAGTTTTGAAAGGTCATCAAACAGGGAATTCCTTGTCGTGGAAACTGAGGCAACTTTCTAGAGATCAGACTTCATTATTTGACCTGGTTTTAAATCAGAATTCCCAGTTGTATTGAAAGCACCATATATCCAGAAATACTGTAAATAATGAAGAGATGGTCTTGTCTCTGCCCTATCAAATGGGAGTTGTTGTCCAGCAGACCGATTTAACTGGAGTGGACCCTGTTGCTTCGCCCCCTCCCCTCTGGTATATCTCTTTCGCCTGTGTGACTCGGACTGTGAAATCTGACACCACTTGAAGCTGGGATGTTTCGCCTACCATTTCAGTCGCTCTTCCAACTGTCCAACTATAGGCTAAACGCGATGGTCACATTCCCCTGCTCAGACATTGCACGCATCAACCAATGGTTGCGTGCTATGTCATTAACAGTGTCATCGACTGATAAATTGCTATAACATGGTGTGATTAGCTGATACGTTAAATACCTATCCATGCGTTGTAAGATCTGGCATGCAACAACAACACCTGGTCAGAGGAACACACCCTAGGTCACAGCCACTAACAATGCACAAGCCTGCAATCCTTAGATCCTAGCAAAGCAGGATGGATTCGTCTCTCTGGCACATTCAGAGATCGATTTATAGCAAACTTTATCAAAGTAATCAAAATATATATATGCTAAAGCCCTGTCTGATGTTCAGAAGAGCGGGGCATAAGTTTCGATCAAGAGAGACCTTTAGAAAATATGCAAATGTTCTCTAAGACTAAACATACACATATGTATTTTACAGTTATAAGGAAGGTAAAATCTTAGTGAGTCATTTAATAATTTGATTGTACTATATTTTGAAAACATACAAGTCACTTCAAGCCTTATATGTTTTGTTGAATAGGAAATACATAATTCAGATTTAATATTTTCATATTTGTACGGTGTACTTGAGCTTGTGTCCTCAAATGTGACTAACGTTATACCTCCGCAATTTATAAAAATGAAGAAGAAAAAAAAATACCAGAACAGTATTGGAGTATGGAGCATTAATAGTTATTGTTTATCGCCCTCATGATAAATAATCACCTTTGGGATTACATAGATCAGCCTACATTTTATTTGCGCTAAAATTCTAACGTAAAATCAATTTCGTAAAGGTTCAGCTGCTAGCTAACGTTAACATTAAGCTAACTAGCTAATCATAAGCAGCACGTGTTTCAAGTTAGAAAAAAGAATAACTAAATAAAATAAAAATCACATTTATGATAAAGTATTGCATGCATCATCGAATTTGCAGACTAATGTGAAATGACCTACTATTGATAATGTGATGAGTAGGTTGAATAGTCATAAATTAGGCTAATAATATACTCACGTTCACAAAAGACAATTCTGCTTTTCTTCTTTCTTTGCATACATCCAGAGCCCAACCCCAGCTAGAGGGACATTTTTAAGGATGGTCATTTTTAAAGAGGACCCGAGAAAAACGTGCCCTTTTATAAACAAAATTCATGCAATTCTACAACTAATTACTTTTCATGACTAAATAGTCTTTCATACTATAACAATTACACAATAAGAAACTCTACTGACAAACTAAGATCAATAAAAACGACCTTGTATTGAATGCAAACATCTAATCGATGCCTTTGAAAAGGGGAGACATATTGTAGGCTATGACGTCCAACTAGATTCATTTATTGTCTTACAAAAAAACTTTCCAGAACCGTGGACTCCTACTATAAAGATAGAATATACGCACTCACCGAAAATATGGCTGATGCTCTCCACTATAGTGTCAAAACTTTAGTTTTTCTGGATCAAAATGGGGTTTAGGTAGTGGGCGTGGCCAAGTGCGTGGTCACTGGTGCTGTTTCCGACCGAACACTTTCGAGACCCGCCTGTTGGCCCCAGTGACACAATGTAGCTGTTTTAAAGCTAATTTCGTGCAATTCTACACATTTTTCCATGTGGTGGAGATGAAATGTTGCAGTTTTAAAACAAATTTGCTGCAATTTTCCACATCTGGCCATGGTTTATGCTATCTGAGCGATTCAAGCATTATAACAAAATCAATGGGGCCCACATGCCATGACAGAAATTATTCTGAATGCAGTTTTGAAAATTTTTGATTCTCCTTTACTGTCTAGCTTTTACTTAGGTCATTGTTAATTCTCAAAGAGGATCTTATTGAAAAAATGTACTGGTCCATTATCTTTTCTACATGGTTTATATCTGGTTTCAGTCATTCAAGTTTACTCTGAAAACGTTTTCCACACAATTTTTGTTTTTACTGTTTTTATTCATTTTATTTATTTTGCCTTTATTTAACCAGGTAGGCTAGTTAAGAACAAGTTCTAATTTACAACTGCGACCTGGCCAAGATAAAGCAAAGCAGTGCGACACAAACAACAACACAGAGTTACACATGGAATAAACAAAACATACAGTCAATAACACAATATAAAAAAGTCTATATACAGTGTGTGCAAATGAGGTAAGATAAGGGAGGTAATAAGGCAATAAATAGGCCACAGTGGCAAAATAATTACAATGTAGCAATTAAACACTGGAGTGATAGAGACTGGAGTGATGTGTGCAGAAGATGAATGTGCAAGTAGAGATACTGGGGTGCAAAGGAGCAAAACATTTTTTTAAATAACAGTATGGGGATGAGGTAGTTGGATGGGCTATGTATAGATGCAGTGATCTCTGACAGCTTGTGCATAGGGAGATATGAGTCTCCAGCTTCAGTGATTTTTGCAATTCGTTCAAGTCATTGGCAGCAGAGAACTGTAAGGAAAGGCGGCCAAAGGAGGAGTTGGCTTTGGGGGTGAACAGTGAAATATATCTGCTGGAGCACGTGCTACGGGTGGGTGCTGCTATGGTGACCAGTGAGCTGAGATAAGGCGGGGCTTTACCTAGCAAAGACTTATAGATGACCTAGAGCCAGTGGGTTTGGCGACAATATGAAGCGAGGGCCAGCCTATGAGAGCATACAGGTCGCAGTGGTGGGTAGTATATGGGGCTTTGGTGACAAAATGGATGGCACTGTGTGATAGACTGTATCCAATTTGCTGAGTAGCGTGTTGGAGGCTATTTTGTAAATGACATCGCCAAGTCAAGAATCGGTAGGATAGTCAGTTTTACGATGGTTGGTTTGGCAGCATGAGTGAAGGATGTTTTTTTGCGAAATAGGAAGCCGATTCTAGATTTAATTTTGGATTGGAGATGCTTAATATGAGTCTGGAAGGAGAGTTTACAGTCTAACCAGACACCTAGGTATTTGTAGATGTCCACATATTCTAAGTCAGAACCGTCCAGAGTACGGGCAGGCAGGTGCTGGTAGCGATCGGTTGAAGAGCATGCATTTAGTTTTATTTGCATTTAAGAGCAGTTGGAGGCCACGGAAGGAGTGTTGCATGGCATTGAAGCTAGTCTGGAGGTTAGTTAACACAGTGTCCAAAGAAGTGCCAGAAGTATACAGAATGGTATAGTCTGTAGAGGTGGATCAGAGAATCACCAGCAGCAAGAGCGACATCATTGATGTATACAGAGAAAAGTGTCAGCCCGAGAATTGAACCCTGTGGCACCCCCATAAAGACTGCCAGAGGTCCGGACAACAGGCCCTTCGATTTGACACACTGAACTCTCTCTGAGAAGTAGTTGGTGAACCAGGCGAGGTAGTCATTTGAGAAACTAAGGCTGTTGAATCTGCCAATAAGAATGTGGTGATTGACAGAGTCAAAAGCCTTGGCCAGGTCTATGAATACAGCTGCACAGTATTGGACATAGGCAGCTCAACAACAAAAAAACAGTTAGGTGGCCCACCCAATACTTTTCTATGCAGACAAAAAACTGCATTAAGATAGGCTGTTTGCTCAATATTGGCAGTTGAGAATTTCGGTAGCCTAAGTCAAGACAGGTTGCAGTTTTTTTTTTTCAAATATTGAAATGAGATGCTTTTCACTGACAACCGCAAATTTGTTATGCTATTTGTTATGCTGCATGCAGCTGCCCAAATTGCGAGCTTCCCATAGAGAATGATAGAGGCCTCTAGTGGCCAAAAGGCTTTCTTAGCATGGACAAAGTCACTGAGGGATTCCACCATTTTAATGTGGTCAACAGAGTGGGACTTCAAACCACCGGTTGGTGGCACCTTAATTGGGGAGGATGGGCTCATGGTAATGGCTGGAGCGGAATCAGTGGAATGATATCAAACACAACAAACAAAATGGTTTCCATGTGTTTGATGCCATTCCATTCCCAGCCATTATTGTGAGCCGTTCTCCCATCAGCAGCCTCCACTGCTTCCAACTATATTGGCTGATCCCTTCTGATGACCCTGTTGGAGTCATGTCCAACCGGGTCATCAGGAGGGACAGGCCAATCGTGAAGAAGAAAATGGACTACTTCAAAATGTAGATTCTCAATGTGGACACTGTGTGGACAGACATGAGTGCTATGGGTCGGTAGTCATTTAGGCAGGTTACCTTAGTGTTCTTAGGCACAGGGACTATTGTGGTCTGCTTGAAACATGTTGGTATTACAGACTCAGACAGTGAAAGGTTGAAAATGTCAGTGAAGACACATGCCAGTTGGTCCGTGCATGCTCAGAGTACACATCCTGGTAATCCGTCTGGCCCTGCGGCCTTGTGAATGTTGACCTGTTGATCGGCTGCGGCAAGCATGGTCACACAGTCGTCTGGAACATCTGACGCTCTCATGCATGTTTCAGTGTTACTTACCTCGAATCGAGCATGTAAGTTATTTAGCTCGTCTGGTAGACTCGTGCCACTGGGCAGCTCTTGGCTGTGCTTCCCTTTGTAGTCTGTAATAGTTTGCAAACCATGCCACATCCGACGAGCATCAGAGCTGGTGTAGTGCGATTCGATCTTAGTCCTGTATTGATGTGTCACGTTCTGACCTGAGTTCCTTTATTTTGTCTTTGTGTTAGTATGGTCAGGGCGTGAGTTGGGGTGGGCTGTCTATGTTTGTTTTTCTAGGTTGTGTTTATGTGTTTGGCCTGGTATGGTTCTCAATCAGAGGCAGGTATCGTTCGTTGTCTCTGATTGAGAATCATATTTAGGTAGCCTTTTCCCACCTGTGTTTTGTGGGCGAATGTTTTCTGTTTATTGTATGTCACCTTTCAGAACTGTTTCGTTTCATTCCCCGTTGTTATTTTGTTTAGTGTTCTGTTGAATAAATTAACATGGACACGTACCACGCTGCATCTTTGTCCTCTCCTTCCAACAGCCGTTACAAATCAAGGACCAAGCAGCGTGGTATCGGGCAGCAGCGAGTTCTGGACTCCTGGACATGGGAGGAGATTTTGGACGGAGAGGGACCTTAGACACAGGCTGGGGATTATCGCCGCCCCCGGGAAGAGCTGGAGGCAGCCAAAGCCGAGAGACGGCATTATGAGGAGCTAGCATGGCAGCGCAACAGGGACTAGAGGCAGCCCCAAACATTTCTTGGGGGGGCACACGGGGAGTGTGGCTAAGTCAGGTAGGAGATCTGAGCCAACTCCCCGTGCTTACCGTGGAGAGAGGTGGATCGGGCAGGCACCGTGTTATGCCGTGAGGCGCACGGTGTCCCCAGTGCGCAGGCATAGCCCGGTGCGTTACATCGCAGCGCCTCATATCGGCCGGGCTAGAGTGGGCATCGAGCCAGGTGCTATGAAGCCGGCTCAGCGCATCTGGTCTCCAGTGCGTCTCCCCGGCCCGGGTTACATGGCACCAGCCCTACGCACGGTGTCCCCGGTTCACCAGCACAGCCCAGTGTGGTCTGTTCTACCCCGCCGCACTGGCCGGGCTACGGGGAGTATCCAGTCAGGAAGGGTTGTGCAGGGGCGCCACTTAAGTGGGCCGAGACTATGACGGAGTGGGGTCCAGAGCCACCACCGCGTACAGACACCCACCCAGACACTCCCCTATAGGTTCAGGTTTTGCGGCCGGAGTCTGCACCTTTGGGGGTTACATGATGCTCTGCCTGTTTAATGGTTCATCGGAGGGCATAGAGGGATTTCTTTTAAGCTTCCGGGTTATAGCCCCGCTCCTCGAAAGTGTCAGCTCTACCCTTTAGCTCAGTGCGAATATTGCCTGAAATCCATGGCTTCTGGTTCGGGTATGTACGTACAGTCACTGTAGGGACGATGTCCTCAATGCACTTATTGATAAAGCCAGTGACTGATGTGGTGTACTCCTCAATGCCATCGGAAGAATCCCGGAACATATTCCAGTCTGTGCTAGCAAAACAGTCCTGTAGTTTAGCATCTGCTTCATCTGACCACTTTTTTATAGACCGAATCACTATTGCTTTAATTTTTGCTTGTAAGCAGGAATCAGGAGGATATAATTGTGGTCAGGGGTGTGTGCTTAGTCCCCTTCTGTACTCCCTGTTCACCCACGACTGCTTGGCAACGCACGTCTCCAACACGATCAAGTTTGCTGACGACACAACGGCGAGAGGCCTGATAACCGACAGCAATAAGAGTCTACAGGAGGAGTTCATTGACCTGTATTTTGGAGTACCTGTTTGAGGCTGTTTGGGTGATTAGTTGGACCAAATTTTATGTGTACAACATCTAAAGACCTACATTAGTCCCGAGAGCATTGCCATTCCTAAAAGTATGTATTATGATGTTCTTGGAGCCTTTGTTTATGTTTATATCTCTGTCCCTTGAACTGCAGAACGAGCATTAGGAAGTCTATCACTGCTGTGGTAAGTTTCTCAAAACCTAGTGAAATCTCAAAAAAAGAGTCTGGACACCTCCATGCCACTTCCAGCAAAAATAGAGATTTGGTATAAAAAAAATGTTAAATTGTCCTTTAATTGTCTGCACATGGTTGTGAATTGTTGCATTATTCAAGAGTGTAATATGGTTTAGATGAGATGTTGTTTGTTAAAAGCATGCTTACTGGCTACTGTGATAGTTATGGTCAATATTGCTGCCCAGCAAGAAGGGTGGCATTACCGAGTCACATCCAAAGGTAAGGCAATGATGTCATGTAAATGAAAAACTAGAACTCTGTTTGTGACACCTCTGCTATGTCTCTACTCTACTCTACCTCTCATCAGTCGGAATATAGCTTTAAATTCCACGTGAGCAACATCCCTTTTTTAAACCTGATTTGAAGTACAGATGGACATTTGTAAGAATGCCTGTGCTTGAGTAATCTCATGAAAAAAATAATTGTACTCAAGTATTTGCATGTCAGTGTGAAATGGGGCTGAAGGCCAAAATGTTTCAGTTATGTTATTGGTTGTTCCTACACTCTAAGAAAAAAGGGTTCCAAAAGGGTTATTCGGCTGTCCTCATTGGAGAGCCCTTGTTGGTTCTAGGTAGAACCCTTTTGTTTTCAAGTGGAACTGTTTTGGGTTCCATGTAGAACCCTTTCCACAGTGGGTTCTACATGGAACCCGAAATGGTACAACCTGGAATCAACAAGGGTTCTTCAAAGGGTTCTCCTATGGGGACAGCCGAAGAACGCTTTCAGATTCTCGATAGCACATTTTTTCCGAAGAGTATATTACTGGTATTTCTGATACACACCTGGAAACAAAATGTAACATATTTTCACATACTCAAAACAATTAACATATTTTTTTGTTTAAAGTTGTGTTAGTGCTGCTAAATAGTTGTATTTCAAAATGTTTGAGTACTTTACTAATAATCAAATACGAACCTTGAATCGAGTACTCGAGAACTTGCGTCCATCCCTGATTTCAAGCTACATCATTTGTTTTCAGTTTGCCTGGAAACCCAAAGTTAGATTGCTTTGAATTCTACGTTGGGCAGAAATGAGTGTTTGAATCAGGAAAGTTTCCTCTCACGACCTCTACAAGCCAGAATGTTGAATACAATTATATTTTAACCTTCCTGTTGTTAATTAATTCTGTGTTCACGGTCCAAAATGACCGCCCCATTTATAGCTGATTATAAATCAATAATAATAAATATATTATCACCTAATGTTGTGTTAGATCTTTTTATCAACTCAAGTTCTTGTGAACATTACAAGTTTTGAACTTCTATTTGCTATTTATGGCTTTACCGGTTGTATGTACTTTACCGGTTGTCCGTGTGGTTGGTTCTTTTGGCAGTAGGAATGCGAGACAATATATCCATAGGAAAGTATAATTACATACATTTTTCAAAGCACTAGTAGTGAGTTCAGATTTCTGCACGTGTTTACATGGTTCTGCACGTGCTTCTGGTGATAGAAAAAGCATTTAAAACATACCTGGTAACAGAAAATATACAACACAGTATGTCATAACTGTGCAAATCTCAGAAACAACATAGCATAGTTACATAACATAGTTAGCATCACCTTTAAGAGTATGAAAGCCACGGTACCGTGCTGAAGCTGAAATTGCAGGACCGCCGCCACCGACGAAGACAGGGAGAGAATCTGGAACCAGATAAAATAAGGTTATTATATTTTGGGTGAGTATTGCTTTAGTTTCTCAAACATATATGTGAATTATTTTTTAGACTGGATAAGAGCAACAGCCATGCTGGGATTTGGCAACAAAAAAAACATGCTACAATGTGCAGCATGCTCTATTCACAGAAGCGCAGGGGAGAGGGTGATCACGCCTAGAAACCAAGGTTATAATAGAAAACTGGCTAGTTTTAGTCTGCGTTTTGGTTTTCTATTGTAACCTTGGTTGCTAGGCATGATCACCCTCTCCCCTGCACTTCTGTGAACAGAGCATGCTGCACGTTGTAGCATGTTTTTGTTGTTGTTTCCAAATCCCAGCATAGCTGTTGCTCTTATCCAGCCTATTAGCCAATTTAGTGCACCGTAGGCAGTTGCTTACTGTTGGCTTTGCATCTGCTATGCATCCAGCTCAGCAAGGTACACATGCTCAGACCCCCATGGGAGGGTCTCGTTGTCTGGGCAAGTCAAGTGTTTTTAAAATGCAACAGACAATGTTTTTGTGTAATGTCTGGGTCTTATTGTTTTGGCCTAGTCATGGTTAATATGTCTAGTTATTAAGTGAAGCTTTCTAAAATACAATGTGAGAGAGGATGGGAGTAGGCCTACAGTGCCTCTACTGTGGGCTCTTGTATTCAAGTGGCCGGGGTGCCTAACACAAATGTTTGAAGCCATCTTAGTCACAAATGATGGTTCCCATAAGCCCCCTATGATTCTTTCTCATGTTTTGTTCAGCGTTCGCTGGTAGGGGGTCCTGCGTTCTCTGGGCATTAATGAATGAAATGATTTGAAAGATTTGTTATTTTGACTGAACAAGTTGAACAGATCAGAGTCAGTAAAAAAAAGCAAAAACTTCCTATCACTAGGAGCTGTGGAGGTGGAAACACAAAAGTCTGAGGCTTTTAAGGTAAAGCAGTGGAAAATCCCCAAGTGGAAAATCCCCAGTACAAAGTCTATATTCTTATCATGTAATGACAATGCAGTGTTGTTGAGCCTGGCCATTCCATTTCTAGGCTTGTGGCTGAAGTGTGACATAAGGTAAAATGACCCCACTGGGCACACCACATCATTTCAACGTGGACAATTGGGTCATATTTGGTTGAGACCTATATTCACCCGCTCAAAAAAAGAGGACACAAGTTTGTTGAATTCCCAATGTGTTATCACTTTGTTTTCAACCATCTAAAGACACAACCAAATTCCAATGGAAAAACATATCTGATTTTTGGTTAAGTTGTCACCTAAATGTGGTATCACTGCACTCTAAACGATTTAAAAGCTCAACAAAGTTCAAATGGGAATACAATGGCAGATATTTTGTTTATATTTCTACACAACTTAATAATTTAGATTTTTGGTTGAGAGGGAGACGTGAATCCAACATATGAACTTTTACCTCATAGATTAAATTGAAATCAACCCAAGCTTGAAACTCGAGGCTTTTATTTCCTCATACCTGGATTACTGTAACTCTTTGTATGTCTCAGTCAGATATTGTCTCCATTCACTTCAAAATGCTGCAGTTCAGCTTTTAATAGGCACCAGAATATTTTAACATACCACACCTATTTTAGCTTTTTCTACACTGGCTACCAGTCACTTTTAGAATAGATTTTAACATGTTTATTAATCACGTTTAAGGCTAGGCTTAGTTAAGCCCCATCCTATGTCTTGGATCTTTTATCTCGGGCACGGCACTGTTGACCATTCCAAAGTCTAGGTTGAAAACAAAAAGACTTTGGAATGGTCTGCCAGATGAGATCAGGCTTGCTGATTCAGTGCCTCTTTTTAAATCCCTGCTGAAGACACACTTTTATAAAGATGCTTTTAATGTATGATTTCAATGTATGATTTCCTGCTGTCTTTGTTTCTTTGTTAGTACTTTTATTTCATTATGTTAGGATGTGAAGCACTTGTTTAATTGTATTAAAAAGCCCTATACAAATGAAGCTATTATTATTATTATTATTATTATTATTACACTCAATGACCCCAGGTTACATCACTGATGATGTGTCCAAGTGCATGGTGAGATGTATTCTTCCATTCACTTTTCTGGCAAAACCAGTTATGACCAGGGACAGACAAGAATAGTGTGGTGACGACTGGAGAGACAGTGGACAGCTCGGAAAGACGGAACCTGGGTTGGCAACTCAAACCGCATCCCCTGTGAGAAGGAGACACAAAATAAGCAGATCGACTCATGGAAACAGAACGACTCATGGAAACATACTCCCAGGAGAGCCCGAGAGGGGGGAGAATGTGACAGTCCAAAGGTTTATGATGCATTGAAATGGACAACCGACTATGAGCATGGAATGTGTTTGCGGGAAAGGTCTGCAAGAACGGCCTTAAGGTTCATCAGTCCCGGATGAAATGTTTGTAGTGAGAAGCAGGGGCACAACGCTCAGGTAGCGAACCTGGTGAGACGCAGGAGGAGCCAGGCCCAGGTTCACCCCATCTTACAAACCCTGGCGCCTCCACGTGTCTCTACTAGATCCGGCAGGCTACACTATCCTGCAAGTGCCACGTGAAATCATTTGGGTATTTTAAACGTGGTCACCATAATCCGAAACGAAGAATAGTCCAAGAGAATTGACTAGTTCGGGATCATCTTCTTACTAAGTGTCAAAGGGAAGATTTTCTCCAGCATTGTAACTAGGTGGCTTCCTCTCCAACAACAGCTACATTGACACTTTAGTGCAAAAATTAGGCATCCCAAACATTTCTGGTTGTCTGGAGCACACAGGAGTGGTGACCTAGCTCATCAGTAATGCGTGAGAGAACAAGGGAGAACTGGCCGTGCTCTGGCTACGGATTGATGCCCCACAAGCTGGTGCAGTATACAATTACCAAACACCATGTCCAGGGCAAAGTGGCAGACCTCATTCTGGTCTACTACGGACAGTTCAGCATGAGAGTCTCATCAGGGTCAGTAACATCAGAGTGGCACAGACTGAAGGTGGGAATCACAGGCTACACCATCTCCGTGATCCTGTTTGCCCTGGCAATGAACATGATTGTGAAGTCTGCTGAAGCTGAGTGCCGGGGACCCTGAACCAAATCTGTGGTGCAACAACCACCAATCAGAGCCTTCATGGACAACCTGACAGTCACCACAGAGTCAGTGCCAGCTGATTGGATGGGAAAAATTGAGGTCGCTGGTGTTGAAGGGCAATGTCGTGGACAGATTCCGCTTCAACATTGCAGGAACACCGATCCCGTCCATCTCAGAAAAGCCCGTGAACACCTTGCCTGAAAGATCCAGGCCACCTGTCAGGAGCTGGAGAGTTGGCTGAAAGTGGTTCGCTGGTCAGGACTGCCTGGCAAGTTCAAGGTGTGGATGTACCAGCATGGCATCCTCCTGAGGATACTCTGGTCTCTGCTCATCTACGATGTCCCCATCTCTACTGTTAAGAATGTGGCGAGGAAGGTTGTAAAAATATTAAAATCTTCCCAGAGTGAAATAGTTCCTCATCGTTCTGATTGTGTTCTGATTTTGACATCATGTTGTCAAATCATGTTTGTGTGGATGGTTGAGCGCTTGCAGATGACTCTCAGGATCCAAACAACCAGTTTTTTTTACTGTTATTGTAAATTTAGATGAGTATTTGCCTTTGATATATATAATGTACTATGTTTTCTCATTCTATATGGTTGAGGAGTGCCCAGAGTGTCAACTCTACGATCACATGAAAAAGCAGGCCCTTGTGATGCATTACATCGAAGTTAGACAGGCATGGTCTGCCCTGGGCATCAATCTAATAGGCCTTTTTGAGAAGAGAACCGCAGCTGGTAACCAGTATGCCCTAACCATGACTGACCTCTTCAGCAAATGGGCGATTGCTGAACCACTGGAGGGAAAAATCAGGAACAAAGAATGCTTCAATAGTCATCAATAAACTTCTTGAGTGGGAGGCCCCGTTGTACAACTGAGCAAGAGGACAAGTACATTAGAATGTTAAGTTTGAGAAACAGACGCCTCACAAGTCCTCAACTGGCAGCTTCGTTAAATAGTACCTGCAAAACACCATCTCAACGTCAACAGTGAAGAGCCAACTCCAGGATGCTGGCCTTCTAGGCATAATCAAATCAAATCAAATTTATTTATATAGCCCTTCGTACATCAGCTGATATCTCAAAGTGCTGTACAGAAACCCAGCCTAAAACCCCAAACAGCAAGCAATGCAGGTGTAGAAGCACGGTGGTTAGGAAAAACTCCCTAGAAAGGCCAAAACCTAGGAAGAAACCTAGAGAGGAACCAGGCTATGTGGGGTGGCCAGTCCTCTTCTGGCTGTGCCGGGTGGAGATTATAACAGAACATGGCCAAGATGTTCAAATGTTCATAAATGACCAGCATGGTCGAATAATAATAAGGAAGAACAGTTGAAACTGGAGCAGCAGCACGGCCAGGTGGACTGGGGACAGCAAGGAGTCATCATGTCAGGTAGTCCTGGGGCATGGTCCTAGGGCTCAGGTCCTCCGAGAGAGAGAAAGAGAGAGAGAAGGAGAGAATTAGAGAACGTACACTTAGATTCACACAGGACACCAAATTGGACAGAAGTACTCCAGATATAACAAACTGACCCAGCCCCCCGACACATAAACTACTGCAGCATAAATACTGGAGGCTGAGACAGGAGGGGTCAGGAGGGGTCAGGAGCATAATTCCTCTATCCAGTGTCTCTGTTCTTTTGCCCATCTTAATTATTTATTTTTATTGGCCAGTCTGAGATATGGCTTTTTCTTTGCAACTCTGCCTAGATGGCCAGCATCCAGAAGTCACCTCTTCACTGTTGACTTTGAGACGGGTGTTTTGCGGGTAGTATTTAATGAAGCTGCCAGCTGAAGACTTGTGAGGCATCTGTTTTTCAAACTAGACACTTGTCCTCTTGCTCAGTTATTTTAAATGGACAAAAAAATTGCTTTTCTTTCAAAAACAAGGACATTTCTAAGTGACCACAAACTTTTGAACGGTAGTGTTTATATCCCAACCAGAAGCCATGGATTGCAGGCAACATCCACACCGAGCTAAAGGCTAGAGCTACCGCTTTCAAAGAGCGGGACACTAATCCGGAACATTATAAGAAATCCCGCTATGCCCTCAGACGAACCATCTTTTAGCCAAAAGGCTAAACGTCAAAACAGGACTAAGATTGAATCCTACTACAGCGGCTCTGACGCTCGTCGGATGTGGCAGGGCTTGCAAACTATTACGACTACAAAGGGGAGCCGCGAGCTGCCCAGTGGCGTGAGCCTACCAGATGAGCGAAATGCCTTTTATGCTCACTTTCGAGGTAAGCAATGCTGAAGCATGCATGAGAGCACCAGCTGCCCAGACAACCATGTGATCACGCTCTCCGTAGCCTATGTGAGCAAGACCTTTAAACATGTCAACATTCACAAGGCTGCGGGGGCCAGACTGATTACAAGAACTTGTACACAGAGCATGCGCGGGCCAACTGGCAAGTGTCTTCACTGACATTTTAACCTCTTCCTGACCGAATCTGTAATACCTACATGTTTCAGGCAGACCACTATAGTCCCTGTGCCCCAAAAAATGAAGGGAACCTGCCTAAATGACTACCGCCCCCTAGCACTCACGTCGGTAGTCATGAAGTGCTTTGAAAGCTTGGTCATGGCTCACATCAAAACCATCATCCCGGAAAACCTAGACCCACTCTAATTGGCATACCACCCCAACATATCCACAGATGATACAATCGCACTCCACACTGCCCTTTCCCAACTGAACAAAAGGAACACCTATAGGAAAATCCTGTTCATTGACTTCAGCTCAGCGTTCAACACCATAGTGCCCACAAAGCTCGTCACTAAGCTAAGGACCCTGGGACTAAACACCTCGCTCTGTAATTCGATCCTGGATTTTCTGACGGGCCACCCCAAGGTGGTAAGGGTAGGCAACAACACATCTGCCACACTAATCCTTAACATAGGGGCCCCTCAGGGGTGCGTGCTTAGTCCCCTCCTGTACTCCCTATTTACCCACGACTGCGTGGCCAAGCACGACTCCAACATCATCATTAAGTTTGCTGATGACACAACAGTAGTAGGCCTGATCACCGTCAATGATGAGACCTATAGGGAGGTCAGAGACCTGGCAGTATGGTGCCAGGACAAAAACCTCTACCTCAATGTGAACAAGACAAAGGATCTGATCGTGGACTACAGGAAAAGACGGGCCGAACAGGCCCCCATTAACATTGACGGGGCTGTAGTGGAGCGGGTCGAGAGTTTCAAATTCCTTGGTGTCCACATCACCAATGAACTATCATGGTCCAAACACACCAAGACAGTCGTGAAGAGGGCACAACAACACCTGCAAACATCAGGAGACTGAAAAGATTTGGCATGGGTCCCCAGATCCCCAGATCCTCCTGGTGGGAGCAGTGATCAGGGGAAGAGACAGTCTGGGAACCTTCTTAACCCCAAGTACGACACTGCTAAGGGGAAGGAGAGACGCAGGCTGGTTCAGGAGGAGGGGAGAGTAGCTGTGGAAGAGGAGAGGTCCAGCAAAACAGTCGGAATGAGTCAGCAAGGAGCCTGGACAAGGTGGGAGCAGGCAGTGGAGAGGAAAGTCATGTGGACTGACCTCTGGCAGTCAGATTCAAGTTCCTGATCCAGGCAGTGTACAATGTCCTTCACAGACCATTTAACCTGTTCTCCTAGGTGCAGAGTTGAGTCTCCTGCATGCCTGCTATGCTCCAAGAGATTAACATTGGAGCACATCCTGAGCTGCTGTCCAAAGGTTCTGGGAGTGGGCTGTTACCGCTGGTGCTATTACCAGGTTCTCCAGACTATCACAGAAGCAATCTGCACAGGAATTAGCAGCAAGTAAGTACGGCCCACCACTCACAAGATTGCTTTCATCAGAGCTGGAGAGCAACCAGGGTCACGATCCAATCTACCAACAGGGATCCTAGTGACTACTCAGGCTGGCAGCTTACAGCCAATCTGGAGAAACAACATAAGTTCCCACAACACATTGTCAAGACAACTCTGAGACTAGACATCATCCAGGAGGCCCACAAGAGGAGGCCCACAACAGGGGCTGTTGAGGTACACACTGTTCTCGGCCAAATTATCTTCCATGCATTTAGATACCATCTGTGGTCACCTTCGCCATAACCGAGAGAGAGAGAGAGAGAGAGAGAGACAGAACAGTTTCGTTTTGGGCATTTTCAAATTCAGGAAATTCTAAGACAAATGTCGTAAGAATAACAACACACAGTTTTAACTATTTTTATTTAATTAACACTGCAGAGTTACAGACCAGGGAGTCAGACGGCTAATCCTTAGGAAGAAATCCCGACCATCCAGCAGGCCCAATCTGGTGAGATGTGTTATTGCAATACACATATATCACTCAAGGTGGGGAAAGGGAGGTGGTTTATGACACCTCACGCCCATTCTAAATCTTAACGCAGTCCTCCCAGTATGGAGGATTGGAATGTCTGAGTGAGCCCTATGCAGAACTTACCTCAGAACAACAACATGCAATAAATGGACTTTGGGACAATATATTTCACCAGCCAAAATGGTGGTTACAATGATAGATGGAATATGAAAACTAATGTCATTTTTTTTGTTACGTTATTAAAAGTTAAATGACGATATTATAACGAAAACATTGCAACTTGAAGAGTTTTCATAAAATGTACCTGATATTTGCATACTGTGCATTGTTTGGAAAGTGTCCAGATCAAATAATATTTTTATAAAGATGAAATGTGAAGTTAGTTGTCTAAAATAGATCTGAGTCAAATCCATACCTTGCCTCCTAACTAGATATGCCCAGAGAACTTGGCATAAAGACGGAAACTCCCCTTTGTGAGCCGGGGGTATAAACTTGCGAGTTAAGAATTTACAATTGAGACTAGGTCACGCGCTGCAGCCAAGGTCCGAGTAGTCGCAGCCAAGGTCCGAGTAGTCGCAACCCCAAAACGCAACACGAGGTTGAAGAAGACAAAAGAACCTCTTAACAATCTATGCTACAGATCAGTAGCTGTGTCTAAGAGGGTGAATTCAAGCAGGACCACCCGGTTATTCTATCCAAGGAATTGTGTGTCTACACTGCTTTCACTCCCACGCTGGAACATCTATACACTGCTGATTAGCCATTCGGAGAAGACCCCTTTTCAGAACGAGGGTGAGGAAACAGACCACTAAGAGAAAGGACACTGACATTGTGTGGACAATCAGAGACTTACACCCAGTAATGAAAGAAGTGCCGCCATCAGAGGAAAAGAGACACTCCATCGGAGACCTTCGACAAGTAATTATATCATTATATTCTGACCCATAAGCGCGGCAGTTCGGGGCAAGGTATTAGGGCTAAACTAAGTTTAGTTTACAAATGTATCCAAGTGTTCTTTTCTCTCGTGCACCCTCTCTTTCTAAAATCCCAATTTTGTGTAACACGGGTCATATTGTGTTGGCCCGCAAGGAACCTGTTTCATTGTACTAAGTTATAATCAATAATCAACTCAATTGGTGTGTTACAGAATGACAGAATTATGCAATGTTCAGGATGAGACTAGAGGAAATTGATTAATTAGCGACTGCTGTAAAATCGATATTCTGATATTCGTTTAGTTAATTTGGGAAATGGAAACTCAATAAAAACAAACTTTTTCCATGGTGCCCCAGGTTACGGAGTTAATAATTACCTGATTAATTGAATCACGTAATTGTAAACAGGTTATCATTCGATGAACAGCAGTCGTCACAATACAATGTTATGACATATTCATATGGTGGCCCCTGTGAGGAGTCTAAGATAAAACTAGGCCTCACTTTTGAATAAATTCCATACCATTTGTATAGCAAGATACGTATACGCCAATAATAGCTATAGGCAGGATTATTGTTGAGAGGGGAGTGTGCGTGGTTTTTCCTTTTCACCACGATACTGGTCGGTAGAGAACCACTCATGTTGTATATCTGACAACAATCAGTGTGTGGGGGGATTTACTGAATGCTACGAGCAAGGGCAAATGTACCAGCCGATGCAGGCATTCTGAGAATAATATTAGTTGGGCCCAACATAGTGTTATTTCTGTCGATCGCATTAAGAAGCAATTAGACTCGGTCATAAGTCATTTCTAGAGCAGAGGACATATGAGCCGGCCATTACGGAAATTTGAGTAGATATATTTGTGTCACCGAAGCAAAGCATTATCTCTCTACCTCTCGCGCTTTGGTAACGTGAAGAGCTCAAGGGTTGAACGTGAGATGTCCCTTAGTAAGCCTGTTCCCTTGTTGGAGGGACATTTCCTTGTGCTGGAAAAAGGAAATCCCGCACAAGTGAAGCTAAGCATTGCACCAGATGCTAAGCTAACAAAGGGGGAGCATCCATCTTTGTTTCCCCCCTTTGTTCAAAGTGAAATCCCCCCATGGCGGATCCCGTGTAATTTCAGCTTGTGCTATCAGTGACCGCTGGTGAAGAATTGGCAGTAATTGCTTTTAAATCAGTTGGGTTACACTGTATGGTATCCAACAAATCTCAACTGATTGGATACCATTGTCTCGTTCAATGTAATACATAAGTTAAATTGCCATACTACCTTTTCAGGTTGTTTATTGAGATAACACACAAACTGATGTGTTCCAACCAATGAGACATTGTTAAACTTTTCCTCATGAACTTAGATAAAGTTTTCAGGTTAATTAAAGTTTAATTCCCAAATAGCCTAGACAGGTATGATTCATTAATAACATTGATTAATCGGTTAAATTTGCATTTACCAGCTCATTGGTGTCTACGACCACATTACTAACAGTACTGTAAAATTCCACCTTTGCTGGTACCCTGTCGATTTCAGCTTGTGCTATCAATGACCTCTGGTGGTGAAGAATCACCAGTCATTGTTTTGAAATAGTACAGGTTACACTATATGGCAGGTATTCCCAAACTGGGGTACGCGTTTCCATCGGGGATACGCCAAATAAAAATGTGATTCACATTTAAAAAATTAATCATTTTAATTAAGTAACTTTTCTTGAACATTTTTTTTCTTCACATTTTCAAACAGTCCATTTACATTTTCCAACGGGGCTATACATTTGGGTGAGGTTTTTTTCTCGCCTGAGTAGCATCATTTCACTGCCAAAAAGAAAATGACACCATCTATTGTTCAGCAAAATAACAACACAATGTCAAATACAGGTAGCCTAGTCAAATAATTAACATCCAATCACATTAACTGTTACTCTCTCACAGGAATTCTACTAACCGTATGTAGCCAAAAGTAGCTGCTGCTCATGTTGGTATCTGTACTGATGGCGCAAAAGTGATGACAAGGTGACATAGTGGAGTGGTAACGCGCATGCAAGCAGTTGCTCTCGACGCCACTTGGGTACACTGCAGCATCCATGACAGCTTGAAAGACGTTTTGGACACTACAGTGAAAACTTTGTTAAAGAAGGCTCCTGACCTCTTGTGTATTTTTTGCACTATGCAATGATATTGGCAGCAACCATGTAACGCTTTTACAACATACAGAAGTGTGCTGGTTATCAAGGGGCAAAGTATAGACACGTTTTTTTTTAGAATTGAGAGACGAGCTTAAAGTTTTCTTAGCTGACATTTTCACTTGTCTGACCGCTTGCATGATGACGAGTTTCTCACATGACTGGCCTATCTGGGTGATGTTTTCTCTCGCCTGAATGATCTGAATCTAGGATTACAGGGACTCTCCGCAACTACTGGCAGCTTCATTAAATAGTACCCACAAAACAACCGTCTCAATGTCAACAGTGAGGAGGCGACTCCGGTTCCTCTGTCCAGTGTCTGTGTTCTTTTGCCCATCTTATTATTTTCTTTTTATTGGCCAGTCTGAGATATGGCTTTTTCTTTGCAACCCTGCCTAGAAGGCTCGCATTCCAGAGTCGCCTCTTCACTGTTGACGTTGAGACTGGTGTTTTGCGGGTACCATTTAATGACGCTACCAGTTGAGGACCTGTGAGGCGTTTGTTTCTCAAACTAAACACTAATGTACTTGTTCTCTTGCTCAGTTGTGCACCGGGGCCTCCCACTCCTCTTTTTATTCTGGTTAGAGACAGTTTGCGCTGTTCTGTACACAATTTCTCGCATGGAATAGTTTTCATTTCGCAGAACAAGAATAGACTGACGAGTTTCAGAAGAAAGCTATTTGTTTCTGGACATTTTGAGCCTATAATTGAACCCACAATTGCTGATGCTCCAGATACTCAATTTCTCTAAAGAAGCACAGTTTTATTGCTTCTTTAATCAGGACAACACTTTTCAGCTGTGCTAACATAATTCCAAAAGGGTTTCCCAATGATCAATTAGCCTTTAAAAATAATTAACTTGGATTGGCTAACACAACGTGCCATTCGAACACAGGAGTGTTGGTTGCTGATAATGGGCCTCTGTAAGCCTATGTAGACATTCCATAATATCCAGCTACAATAGTTACAATAGTCATATACAGCATTAACAATGTCTACGCTGTATTTCTGATGAATTTGATATTATTTTAATGGCCAAAAAATGTGCTTTTATTTCAATAACAAGGACATTTCTGAGTCACCCCAAAATTTTGAATGGTAGTGTATATTCAATGTGCGGGACAAAATTGAGGCTATGATTAAGAAGTTGGAGCTCTTCTATGTCTGTATTAACAAGGACAACACACAGGTCTTTCCATCATTGTATGATGTTTTGTGTGCAAATTAACTCAAGCATACGGTCAATGTCAAATGTGATATAGCGAAACACCTGAATGATGTCGTGTCTTTGTTATGCCGGATTAAGTGAAATGACATGCTATACTATAAAATAATTTCTCTGTAATTAATATTACCTGTTTGAACTAATCATGTAAATGTAATTAACTAGAAAGTCGCGGCACTACAAAATAATGTTTATATAGCTGTTATCTTCTGAATAAACTCTTAAAGACCTGGTAATCTTTTACATCAATAGCAGCAAATTCTTAATCGTCACCTTACTCATCTGAAGTTGTAGAATTCTTGGTTATCTTTACGAACCCTGGCTAACAAGCTGAATCAGTAATACAAAATTTGGTTTAATTATTTATTTATTAAATACTTTGGTCCTCGTCATGTTATGGGTATGCTTGTAATCATTAAGGACTGGGAAGTACAGGCAAAATCCTAGAGGAAACCTGGTTCAGTCTGCTTTCCACCCGACAGTGGGAGATTAATTCACCTTTTTCTTTGTTTTGACTATTTTCTACATTGTAGAATAATAGTGGAGACATCAACACTATGAAATAAAATATGGAATCATGTAGTAACCAAAAAATATGTTAAATTGAGATCAGAATATATATATATATATATGTAGAGAGAGAGAGAGAGAGAGATCCTTCAAAGTAGCCACCCTTTGCCTTGATGACAGCTTTGCACACTCTTGGCATTCTCTCAACCAGCTTCACAAGGAATTATTTTCCAACAGTCTTGAAGGATTTCCCACATATGCTGTGCATTCGTTGACTGCTGTCCAAACTTTTGACTGGTACTTTATGTAAATTTGATATTTCTGTATTTCATTTCAATACTAAAATGTTCTAAATACATGTTTTCACTTTGTCATTATGTGGTATTGTGTGCAGATTGGTGAGAATATAAATCAATTTAATCCATTTTGAATTTGGGCTGTAACAATAAAACGTGGAATAAGTCACGGGGATTCATTATTTCTGAAGGCACTGTATGTACTGTATGTGTGTGTGAGAACCTATTACAGTAATTTACTGTAGCTCATTCAGCCACACTAGTTTGTCCGCTGTAGCCTGTGGGCTCTTGAAAATGTTCTAGAACCTGCATCCTCTGGCTAATCTGTACTCTTTTATCAAGGAATTTGACCGGAGCATTGTCCTAGATCAAACAGTCAAACACAATGGGAAACAAGCATAGCATACAAGTCAAGAGATACCACGGAAACTTCACCATGAATCATATAGCCATAGCCAGCCAATCCTAATATTTGATAAAACCTGATATATGAGCATTGCGCATGGGTGTGATGTTAACAGGATCCAGGGGAGGGGGGTGTGTGTCCCTGCATGCGTGCATGTGTGTGGCATTATGCATGATATTGGAAATGCCACTCCTTAAAAGGAAAAAGACTCAGTTTACTGTTATTTAAATAGCATATATTATGAAATGACAGCGTTGTACTGGCCAATGCAATTTTAGTAAAGCATATCAAAAGTAATGTGGGAGAGGTTATAAAAGGAGAAGTAATGAAGCGGAAAGCAGAGGGGGAGGAGGTGGAGAAGGAGCAGGGGGTAATAACAGCACAAACACCTCCCTCTGTGAGAGAGGACATTCAGAAGGGGCCAAACAGCTGTTCCAGACCTGTCAGATGTGACATTATCTTACATATCAACAACCTAATTTGATTTTACCCAGCACCCATTGTGATAAGTTGATACCACCCTGTCTCAACCCAATACACCTGGGGTTAACCAGGTTTGGGAAGCCACTTCCATTGTGTAGGCTACTGTAGGCTAAATAATGTGAAATTCCAGTTTAGTATCTACATCTCTGTCCATCTGCTACTTTATTGATACACAGCAAATTGTAATGCATGTTATAGGAATACACTTCATATGTTAGCATGGCAGAGGAAAACTCACAAAAACTGAAACAAACAACCCATAATGCTTTGAGGCTGTTGACTCACTGGGAGCACACAGGTTGAATCAACGTTGTTTCCAGGTCATTTCAATCAAATTACGTTGAACCAACGTGGAATAGATGTTGAATTGACATCTGTGCCCAGTGGGGAGTCTATGGCCTAATGTTATTTAGATTACCTCCTGATTACTCCGTTAGCCAAAGGTTTATCAGAGCCTGTGAAGAGACTGCCACCCAGTGGACATAAAGGGAAAGCAACGTCAAAAAGTAGTCTCGGAAATTGACGGAAACTTGTTCATGTGGAAGGCAACCCGCATGCCTAGGAAGACAGCCAAAATATCCAGGTTTTTCCAGAAAACAGGGTTGGAAAATTCCAACAATCAGGAGGAAATAATTAGGAAATCCGGAATACCCAAATCAGGATTTCTGGAAAGAAAAAAAAATCTATTTTGTGGAAGGTTGCCAGACTTTTGCAACGTTATGCCTGTCACTACCACATAATTATCCTCCATTACTATTCCAGTCTTAAATAGATCATAAATCAATTGACTGATCAGATCAAGGGAGAGGGGGCTTTCTCTGATGCTGTCGGGGTATAGAGTTATCTTGGCTATGATAAAGCACATAGGTGTGGAGTTGAATGGACCAAAATACAGAATGGACCAGTACAGTATAGGGCCTATGATTCTACGATAAATCCTGTGATATACCTAGGATTCCCCAGGTTCTTCCCTTCTCTTAAGGGGCAATATGCACCTCTGTGGCAACATAAGCAGCAACAGTATAATGTTTAGGTTGTATCCTTTTGTCTCTACCTATTGTATTTGGTGAACAATTATAGTTGTAGTTGGTGGCCAACACTGTTGACTGTGTTGTGTGTGTTAATCATTACTGACATCCCCTGGAACAGTAAGGTTATTGCAATGATAAAAATGCTCACTTACTTTGTCTGAAAGTCACAAGCTGTCAAATCTTTGCTTCCTCCATCCTTCATCTCTTAACACCTCTCAAAGCTCGGTGGAGGAGAGGATCAGAGAAGAATGGGATAAACTCTCAAAATACAGGTGTGCCAAGCTTGTAGCGTCATACCAAAGAAGACTCAATGCTGTAATCACTGCCTAATGTGCGAAAACAAAGTACTGAGTAAAGGGTCTGAATAGCAAGAATGTAAGCTTTTCAGACAAAGCCATTGAGTGTATTAATTGACACAAGTGGCACACTAATGTAATGGACATCTTTCACCAGTATTTGACATGATTGGCTATGAGTTGACATTTATGTCACACTGTCTTTCTATACAAATTCAGCTTGTTTATCGTAGCAGTGAAATGTATACCAATTCAATGAAACAGACAGTGTCCTGTGAAAGGATGTTTATAACAGTAAAGACTAAAATCAAATGTTGTCCCTTTTATGATTATCCAGTTTGGTATTGTCTGTATGTAGTCATAATGCTTTATCTGCCAGAATCAGTTGACGGTTGACTAAAATGAGCTGCAGCGCAAACATCTGTCAGTCACAAGGTGGAACAAGCCCATACATTTTTATCTGGTCAAGGCCATAAGTTAATGTCAATTAAGACTAACTCTGTTGGGCATAAAGGTTCTGAGCAGAGCACAGAGAAGGGTTTGTTTCCAGTTTGGCAATGGTGGTTACCTAGCTACACAAGCCAGTTTTCAACACCTTCACGATCCCTTAGCTAGACAAGCGACAAAAAGTCTAAATCCTGGAGAGTATTTTGAGAACACACCTTCTCATTACCAGGATTCTGGATTGTGGAGGGGAAGGTCGCAAGTCATTTGACAATTGCCAGTTAAGGTTTTGAATGAGGTGGAAAATAAATAAGAGAGTGGGAAGGGGGTGGTCTTGGTCTGAATGCTACCTTCTCTCTGTTTCTTTGTGAGGGTGGCTATTTCTCTAGGGTGGGAATGACAGTGTGAGATTGACTGTTTGCTAATGAAAGCGCACCAAGTGTAAGAAGCTTGTCTGTCTTTTGGTGGAATATATTTTGTACAGTTATAGTTTTGAACAATTCCCACCCCAAATAGTTGTTTGCACATTTCTTGCAGCCAAGAATTGGTATGGCAAGACAACAACAGGTCAAGCATGTTCTCTGTGCTCCCAATTACGGTGCATTCGGAAAGTAATCAGACCCCTTGACTTTTTCCACATTTTGTTACGTTAATATTTTGTTACGTTACAGCCCAAATCTAAAATTGATTAAATAAAGAATTGTCCTCCATCAATCAACACACAATATCCCATAATGACAAAGTGAAAACAGGTTGATAGAAATGTTTGAAAATGTACACTTAAAAAAAATCTGAAAAAACTTATTTACATAAGTGTTCAGACCATTTGTTATGAGACTCGAAATTGAGCTCAGGTGCATCCTGTTTCCATTGATCATCCTTGAGATGTTTCTACAACTTGATTGGAGTCCACTTGTGGTAAATTCAACTGATTGGACATGATCTATATTGACACCTGTATATATGAGTTCCCACAGTTGACAGTGCAGAGCAAAGACCAAGCCATGAGGTGGAAGGAATTGTCCGTAGAGCTCCGAGACAGGATTGAGTCGAGGCACAGATCTGGGGAAGGGTACCAAAATATTTCTGCAGCATTAAAGGTCCCCAAGAACACAGTGGCCGCCATCATTCTTAAATGGAAGACGTTTGGAACCATCAAGACTCCAGCCGCCCGGCCAAACTGAACAATCGGGGGAGAAGGGCCTTGGCCAGGGAGGTGACCAAGAACCCAATGGTCACTCTGACAGATCTCCAGAGTTTCTCTGTGGAGAACCTTCTAGAAGGACAACCATCTCTGCAGCATTCCACCAATCAGGCCTTTATGGTAGAGCAGCCAGACGGAGGCTAAAAACCTGTTCCAGAGCGCTCAAGACCTCAGACTAGGTCGAAGGTTCACCTTCCAACAGGACAACAACCCTAAGCACACAGCCAAGGAGTGACTTCGGGACAAGTCTCTGAATGTCATTGAGTGGCCCAGCCAGAGCCCGGACTTGAACCTGATCAGACATCTCTGGAGAGACCTGAAAATAGCTGTGCAGCAACGCTCCCCATCCAACCTGACAGCGTTTGAGAGGATCTGCAGAGAAGAATGGGATGAACTCTCAAAATACAGGTGTGCCAAGCTTGTAGCGTCATACCCAAGAAGGCTCGATGCTATAATCACTGCCAAAGGTGTGAAAACAAAGTACTGAGTAAATGGTCTGAATACTTATGTAAATGTTATATTTCAGTATTGATTTTTTTTGCAAAAATGTAAAAAAAAACGTTTTGTTTTTATGGGATATTGTGTGTAGATTGATGAGGGGGAAAAATTATTTTTCCACATTTTGTTACATTACAGCCTTATTCTAAAAATGATCAAAGTCAATCGGTCTGAATACTTTCTGAATGCACTGTATAAACTCTTTAGCCCAAATGAGGGAGTATCCATAATTTACAAGTGGAAACAAGAGGTTTACACAGGACACAAACTCATGATTTCAAGAGAGTTCAAACTTTCCAAATGTTCCTTCATTGGTTCAGATAATGTTCTGGTGAAAGCCATGTGGTGGAGCCCTTGCATTCATCTGTCAAACCATGCTGAATTTGTGAAATTATAAAATAAGTACAGTAGCCACTTTACAGAAGCAAGTACATCTCATTAGTCACAATCCCTCTCGAATTAACCTGATTTAGTCCACCAGCCTCTTTCAGAAAATAACTGACATTTTGTCCCACTAGAATGCAGCGTTCCAAATTAATTCGTGAAAGAGGGTAAATTAGAAGGGGGGGATATTATAGACCTCTCCTAAGGGAGCACCAAAATAGGTCGGCCTCACAGTGGGATCCACCCAGGCCAAGAAAGGGAGTAGCAGAAATGTGTCATCAATTTAAGGGTACAGTTCAGGCAGAGAAGGCAGACTTTGTGAACTGCTCAAATTGAAATCATGGACGGGGTTAATTGCCGCCCCCAGCATCAGAAAATAGACTTTGTGGCTATGCTGTGTGGAGCGGGATGGGGGCTGTTTCCAGGTTCCAGATCAGTAGAGGGACCTCCCTAGTCACTCAGAGTACACGTGCTGAATTGTGTGCATAGCGTGTAGGAAAGAGACATGAATAGCCTCAGTGTAGCCAAAGCCATAGATCTACTTCAACAACTATGTGGAGAGTGAGAGAGACCTAATTGTTTGCATGAGAAACACACCACATCACAGGCCTTTATTACCTACTACAGTTGAAGTCGGAATTTACATAAACTTCGGTTGGAGTAGTTAAAACTCATTTTTCAACAACCACTCCACAAATGTATTGTTAACAAACTATAGTTTTGGCAAGTCGGTTAGGACATCTACTTTGTGCATGACACAAGTCATTTTTCCAACAATTGTTTACTGACAGATAATTTCACTTATAATTCACTGTATCACAGTTCCAGTGGGTAAGAAGTTCACATACACTGAGTTGACTGTGCCTTTAAATAGCTTGGAAAATTCCAGAAAATTATGTCATGTCTTTAGAAGCTTCTCATAGGCCAATTGACATCATTTGAGTCCATTGGAGGTGTACCTGTGGATGTATTTCAAGGCCTACCTTCAAAGTCATGGGAAAATCAAAAGAAATCAGCCAAGACCTCAAAAACAAAATTCTAGACCTCCACAAGTCTGGTTCATGCTTCGGAGCAATTTCCAAACGCCTGAAGGTACCACGTTCATCTGTACAAACAATAGTACGCAAGTATAAACACCATGGGACCACGCAGCCATCTACCGCACAGGATGGAGACGCGTACTTTGGTGCGAAAAGTACAAATCAATCCCAGAACAAGAGCAAAGGACCTGAAGATGCTGGAGGAAACAGGTACAGTAAAACGAGTCCGATATCGACATAACCTGAAAGGCCGCTCAGCAAGGAAGAAGCCACTGCTCCAAAACCCACCATAAAAATGCCAGACTATGGTTGGCAACTGCACATGGGGACAAAGATTGTAATTTTGGGAGAAATGTCCTCTGGTCTGTTGAAACAAAAATTGAATTATTTGGCCATAATGACCATCGTTATGTTTGGAGGAAAAAGGGGGAGGCTTGCAATCCAAAGAACACCATCCCAACCGTGAAGTACGGGTATGGCAGCTCATGTTGTGGGGGTGCTTTGCTGCAGGAGGGACTGGTGCACTTCACAAAATAGATGGCATCATGAGGGTGGGAAATTATGTGGATACTTTGAAGCAACATCTCAAGACATCAGTCAGGAAGTTAAAGCTCGGTCGCAAATGGGTCTTCCAAATGGACAATGACCCCAAGCATACTTCCAATGTTGTGGCAAAATGGCTTAAGGACAACAAAGTCAAGGTATTGGAGTGGCCATCACAAAGCCCTGACCTCAATCCTATAGAACATTTGTGGGCAGAACTGAAAATGTGTCTGCGAGCAAGGAGGCCTACAAACCTGACTCAGTTACACCAGCTCTGTCAGGAGGAATGGGCCAAAATTCACCCAACTTATTGTGGGAAGCTTGTGGAAGGTTACCTGAAATGTTTGACCCAAGTTAAACAATTTAAAGGCAATGCTACCAAATACTAATTGAGTGTATGTAAACTTCTGACCCACTGGAAATGTAATGAAAGAAACTAAAGCTGGAATAAATCATTCTCTCTACTATTATTCTGACATGTCACATTCTTAAAATAAAGTGGTGATCCTAACTGACCTAAGACAGGGAATTTTTACTAGGATTAAATGTCAGGAATTGTGGAAAACTGAGTTTAAATGTATTTGGCTAAGGTGTATGTTAACCTCCAACTTCAACTGTATGTCTGCCTCTTATTTACCCTCTTTGTAGTTAGGTGTCAGATGAAGATATTAAAGGAATATGCTGCTTAGAACATCACATGTTTATGTATATTTCCAAGTTGATAAATAATGAGGCACACTGTCTTTATCAGAGAGTTAAAATGATTTTATGCTGCAGGTCATTCCCACGCGATTGAAAAAGTTATGTCTTGAGACTGGGATTTGGGGCTCTGAAGTATAGTGAATTCCAAAATAATATAAATGTACAGATGAGACATTGTTGTCACAGTCTTAAAAGGGCTGAATCACAGCTCTTGAAACCTGAGAAAGTGTTATTATTTCCAAGTTTTTCTATTTTTAGGTGAGTGAATTTTAGCAGTGGAAGGGATAGGGGTCAAAGTGCACATATTTGCTCTCAGACTGGAATCCCTACATAATTTTTTCCATTACCCAAGGTGGAGAGGGAGGGGCTGCCTTCAGCCAGTTGGAAGTTGGTGTCCGATATCAGCAAAAGGGACAAAAACACACACACCCCGCACACACAAACACACAAATGCAAACAACAACCCTACTACCCCCCACCCGTCATTCCCCTGTGGGATATCCTGTCCAGGGCTAACAATGTAGTATTTAGTGGGGCCCATGGAAAACATGACAGTACCTGAACCGTTATCACGTTCTACGCAAACCTCCTCACATATCTATACTGTTTTTTTAGGGCCATTTCCACTTGCTTTCCCCCCCTCTCTGTTTGAATAATACAAGGAAAGGGGCAGAAGGCTATTATAAGCTTTGCAAAGACAACCCCCCTAGCCCCAGCTAATGTAAATGGCAAATCACCAACTTTATTTTCCTCTACTCCGTCTCTCTGCCTCACTCCCTCCTCTTTTCTTCTCTCTATTAAGGGCACTGTTAATGGTCTCTTTTCTACACAAAACTGTTAACTCTCAATCACCCGACCACAGCGCAATTGCAGTGAGTGTGCCGAGTTGCTGACTAAATGTTGCTAACTTTATGAGAAACATCAGTCAGTCTGATTACTAACCCTTCGGTAGAGCATAACCAGTTTCAACAACTGGACTTGTACTTGGCTTCAAAGGAATAGAGATATCAATTTCATATACGTCAGAACTATAAAAAGAACATAGTAAACAGTACAGAACATGACAAAGTAGCCTAAGTAAAAAGTAGAAACATCTGGTGAATTAATCACTTGGAACAAATAGAAAAACAAATTAAATGAAGAATGATTTGGCAATACTTAATAGGCTACAACACACCCACAACAACCAGCTCTGACTGAGAACAGCAGGATAGTAATGGAGTGTTATTACCCTCCTCATGTCTGTGGTTGAGAGGCCAGCTGCCGGTCACACCTGGTGGGCCATGCCAGCTCCAACACATTCAAAGTAGCTGGAGATCGTGTACACCGTTCCGTCTGCAGCGGCTGTTCTACAGTGTAAGGGCCTGGCACCCAATCTTCTCTCCCTCAACACACACACACACACACACACACCAGGGGAGAAGGACTGTCGGTAAGACGAGGGGTGGGGGGTGTGTGTCTATTTGACAATAACAGCTGGTGCGCAATGTCTAATATTAAGATAGGCTAGCAATACCTTGAGACTGAGGTAGAGTATATCATGATAAGCTGTAAACCCCACTATTACCAAGAGAGTTATCTATATTTTTCGTAGCTGTCTCTTTACCACCACAAACCAACGCTGGCACTAAGACCGCACTCAACGAGCTGTACAAGGCCATAAGCAAACAAGAAAATGCTCATCCAGAATCGGCGCTCCTAGTGGCCAGGGACTTTAAAGCAGGCAAACTTCAATCTGTTTTACCTCATTTCTACCAGCATGTCACATGTGCAACCAGAGGGGGAAAAAACAACTCTAGACCACCTTTACTCCGCACAGAGAGACACGTACAAAGCTCTCCCTTGCCCTCCGACGATCCCGGGAGCCGGGGTCCAGTGGTGGTCCACTTGTTGATACCTGGAGGTGGTCTTGAGAAGGACCAATCGGGCTCTCTTCCAGGTACCACGACAGCAGCGGACAAACATCTGGGTCGAAGGTATTCCAACATCTTCCTCTTGCTCAGGGAAGAGCTGGGGGTTGATAACCCAGAGAACACTCAAAGGGCGAGAGACCCATGGCAGAGCAAGGAAGAGTGTTGCGGGTGTATTCGACCCACTTTGGTTGCTGGCTCTAGGTGGTGGGGTTGGAGGAGACCAGGCAGCGAAGAGTCGTCTCCAGGTCTTGGTTGGCTAACTCCGACTAGCCCTTGGACTGGGGGTGAAACCCGGAGCGCAGGCTGGCCGACGACCCAATGAGTGTGCAGAACTCCTTCCAGAACCGGGACGAGAACTGAGGACACAGGTCGGAGACCATGTCCACTGGGAGTCCATGGATCCGTAAGACATGCTGCACCACGAGTTAAATTAAAGGTTACACTTTTTTTAAATGAGCTGGGCCGTCTCTTTGCCAGAGGGTAGCTTGGGGAGAGGAATGAAGTGGGCGGCTTTGGAAAACCGGTCCACTATTGTCAGGATGGCGGTGTTGCCATCAGATGGGGGGAGACCCGTGACAGGGTTCCAGGGATATGCAAGACCAGGGGCGGTGAGGGACAGGCAGGGGTTGAAGGAGACCAGCCGGAGCTTGCCGAGGAGTCTTGTTCTGCTCACAGATCGTGCAAGCGGCGAGGAATGCAGAGACATCAAGAACGATGGTAGGCCACCAAAAGCGTTGTCGCACAAAGGCTAGTTGGAGAATTTCAACAGACATTGCAACTGTAGCCTGGATGTAGGCGGGGGCCAATCCACCACCACTCTCACCTTCTCGGGATCCATCTGTACACTCACTGCAGCGATAATGTAACCCAGGAAGGGGATGGTGGAGCACTGGAATTTGCATTTCTGTGCTTTCACAAAAAGCTAGTTCTCCAGGATTTTTTTGATAGCACGTATAGCACGTGTTCTTGAGCGGAGGAGGAGAAGACGAGGATGTCGTCGAGGTAGACGAAGATGAACTGGTTCAACATGTCGCAGAGAACATCATTAACTAGAGCCTGAAACACAGCTGGTGCTTTGGGTTAGCCAAATAGTGACCGCTGGCCGTGTTGAAGTCAGTCTTCCACTCGTCCCCTTCCGTATCATCACCAGGTGGTAGGCATCCGCAGGTCCAGCTTCGAGAACACAGTGACCCCTAGAGTGGAAGGCCGAGGAGATGAGTGGTAGTGGGTATCAGTTCTTCACCGTGATGTCGTTGAGGCCCCGGTAGTTAATGCACGGGCACAGGGTTTTGTCGTTCTTTTCCTCAAAGAAGAACCCTGCGCCGGTGGGGAGGCAGAAAGACGGATGAACCCTGCAGCTAGGGAGTCCTCAATGTAGAATATAGTCTTCCCGGGTGGGGGGGGGGGGGGGAGTGGTGCCTGGGAGAAGGTCAATCCCGCAGTCATAGGGTCAGTGTGGTGGAAGCGGAGTGGCCCAGGCCTTACTGAACACGTCCCGGAGGTCCTGGTACTCTGTGGGAATGGTGGAGAGGTCCGGGGTAACTTCTGAGCCCCCAGGAAGACGCCCCGGGCAGGCTGTGCTGACATCAGGCAATGAGCATGGTAGAACGGGCTCCAGCTCATGATGGAACCAGCAGACCAGTCAATAAAGGGATTGTGTTGCAGGCACCAGGAGAATCCCAATACCACGGGAACCTGAGGAGACTTAATGAGCAGGAATTGGATCGCCTTGCTGTGGTTGATGGGTGATAGGTTGATGGGGGTGGTATTGTGGTTGACCCGGCCTATACAGCACCAGTCCAGCGCTCTAACATCAATGGGAATGGAGAAGGGCTGAGTGGGGATGACCAGCTCGGACCCAGGGTAACGTCCATAAAGCTCTCATCGGCCCCAGAGTCGATGAGTACCTGGAGAGATTGACTGGTTCCCCCACAGCGAAATGGTATGAAAAGGGGTGCGAGTAAGGGGAGAAGAAAAGTTATCCGTATGGCCCACCAGAGTACTCACACCTACCGGTGAGGCTGGTCTATTAGTGGACAGGTAGAGATAAAATGACCAGTAGTCCTGCAATACAGGCAACTCTTATTGTGAAGCCTGTATAGCCGTTCGTCTGGAGACAGCCTAGCTCTTCCTCGTTGCATTGGCTCGGGAAGAGATGAATTGGCAGACTTCAGAGACTCTTGGGGGAACTCTCGGCAACGGAGTCGTCAGGGACTTCCGGGATGCCTCGGAGGCGAGTTGGAATCCTTGGGCGGGCGAGTGAAATCGAATCTCCTCTCCTTCCTTCGTTCCCGTAGTTGCCCATCAATCTTAATGGTCAAGGCGACCAGCGAGTCGAGATCCGTCTGTAGTTCCCGGGCTGCAAGTTTGTCCTTTACTTCCTCCGAAACTCCGTGCAGGAACATGTCGAACAGCGCTTCCGGGTTCCAGGCACTCTCAGCTACCAATGTGCAGATCAGGGTGTGACATTCATCAATAAATGCATTGATGACGTCGTCCCCACAATAACCGTATGTACATATCCCAACCAGAAGCCATGGATTACATGCAACATCTGCACTGAGCTAAAGGCTAGATCTGCCGCTTTCAAGGAGCGGGACACTAATCTGGACGCTTATAAGAAATCCCACATTGCCCTCAGACAAACCAGTAAACAGGCAAAACCTCAATACAGGACTAAGATTGAATCCTAAGACACCAGCACTGACACTTGTCGGATGTGGCAGGGCTTGCAAACAATTACGGACTACAAAGGGAAACCCAGCCACGAGCTGCCCAGTGAGGCAGGCCTACTAGACGGGCTAAATCCCTCTTGTTCTCCCTTTTGTGCTCGCATTGAGGTATGCAGGAGAGCACCAGCTGTTTCGGACGACTGTGTGATCATGCTCTCCGTGGCCGATGTGAGCAAGACCTTTAAACAGGTCAACATTCATAAGCCCGTGGGGCCAGTCGGATTACCAGGCGTGAACTCAAAGCATGAGCGGACCAAATGGCAAGTGTCTTCACTGACATTTTCAACCTCTCCCTGCCCGAATCTGTAATACCTACAGTACCAGTCAAAGTTTGGACACACCTACTCATCCAAGGGTTTTTCTTTATTTTCTACTATTTTCTACATTATAGCAGTGTTAAACCAATTAAAATATATGTTCTATTTTAGATTCTTCAAAGTAGCCACCCTTTGCCTTGATGACAGTTTTTCCAAGGGGTTCCTACATGTGCTGAGCTCTTGTTGGTTGCTTTTCCTTCACTCTGTGGTCCAACTCATCCCAAACCATCTCAATTGAATGATTGTGGAGGCCAGGTCATCTGATGCAGCACTCCATCACTGTCCTTACTGGTCAAATAGCCCTTACACAGCCTGGAGCTGTGTTTTGGGTCATTGTCCTGTTGAAAAACAAATGATACTCCCACGAAGCGCAAACCACATGGGATGGCATATTGCTGCAGAATGCTGGGGTAGCCATGCTGGTTAAGTGTGCTTAAATCACCAAGTGTCACCAGCAAATCACCCCCACACCTCCTCCATGCTTCACTGTGGGAACCACACATGTGGAGATCTGTTCACCCACTCTGTCTCACAAAGACAAGGCGGATGGTACCAAAAGCCTAACATTTTGACTTTCCACCGCTCTAATGTCCATTGTTCGTGTTTCTTGGCCAGAGCAAGTCTCTTCTTATTGGTGTCCTTTGTGTGAATTGCTGCAAAGAATCCACTACTAGTCTCCTCTGAACAGTGTCACGAACTGGCTCGGAATATGTAACAAAAAGGGAGACAACATGGAGATAATGAATAACAAAATATATTTATGAACTGAAATAACCTAAATACAATAAACAATGGTGTGTGTATTCAGTAGTGTAAGTGAGTGTTTGCATGCATAGATGTGATAATGAGGGGTGTTGAAAGGTGCCTAAACAAACAAAATGGACAAAAAAATGCCACAACCAAACTCTATCAATGTGTCTGCATGGAGAGAGTCTCCTCAATGAATGGGGAAGAGGTGTATTTATCCCGGGAGACACCCGGACCAAGGTGTGTCCCATGTCGCTGACGACCCTCCCAGCTCTGCCCGCCGACACCCGAATAAGGAAAACAAGAGCAAAGAGAAAGAATATGGCAGACAGAGTGGGAGGGTCGTCACAACAGTTAATGTTAAGATGTGTCTGTTATTTAAACTCTGTGAAGCATTTATTTGGGCTGCAATTTATGAGGCTGGTAACTCTAATGAACGTAGCCTCTGTAGCAGAGGTAACTCTCCGTCTTCCATTCCTGTGACAGTCGTCCTGACAACCAGTTTCATCATAGTGCTTGATGGTTTTTGCGACTGCACTTGAAGAAACTTTCAAAGCTCTTGAAATATTCCGTATTGACTGACCTTCATGTCTTAAAGCAATGATGGACTGTCGTTTCTCTTTGCTTATTTGAGCTGTTCTTGCCATAATATGAACTTGGTCTTTTACCAAATTGGGCTATCTTATGTATACCACCCCTACAACACAACTGATTGGCTCAAACACATGAAGAAGGAAATAAATTGCCACAAATTAACTTATAACAAGGCACACCTGTTAATTGAAATGCATTCCAGGTGACTACCTAATGATGATGGTTGAGAGAATGCCAAGAGTGTACAAAGCTGTCATCAAGGCAAAGGGTGGCTACTTTGAAGAATCTAAAATATGTTTTTATTTGTTTAACACTTTTCTGGTAACTACATGATTCCATATGTGTTATTTAATAGTTTTGATGCCTTTACTAATTATTCTACAATGTTGAACATTTAAAAAAATAAAGAAACTCTTGAATGAGTAGGAGTCCAAACTTTTGACTGGTAAAGTACACGTTTCAAGAAGACCACCATAGTCCCTGTGCCCAAGAAAGCGGAGGAAACCTGCCTCAATGACTACAGCCCTATAGCACTCACGTCGGTAGCCATGAAGGGCTTTGAAAGGCTAGTCATGGCTCACATCAACACCATCATCCAGGAAACTCCAGACCCACTCCAATTCGTATACCAACACAGATAATGCAATATCAATCGCACTCCACACTGGTCTTTTCCCACCTGGACAAAAGGATGTGAGAATGCTGTTCATTGACTACAGCTCAGCGTTCAACACCATAGTGCCCACAAAGCTCATCACTAAGCTAAGGACCTTGGGACTAAACACCTCCCTCTGCAACTGGATCCTGGACTTCCAGACGGGCCGCCCACAGGTGGTAAGGGTAAGAAACAACACGTCTCCCTCAACGTGGGCAAGACAAAGGAGATAATCGTGGACTACAGAAAAAGGAGGGCCGAACACGCCCCCATTCACATAGACGGGGCTGTAGTGGAGCAGGTCGAGAGTTCCTTGGTGTCCACATCACCAACAAACAATCATGGTCCAAACAGACCAAGAAAGTCGTGAAGAGAGCACGACAATGCCCTTTTCCCCTCAGGAGACTGAAAAGATCCTCAAAAAGATCTACAGCTGCACCATCGAGAGCATCCTGACCGGTTGCATCCCCGCCTGGTATGGCAACTGCTCAGCATCCGACGGTAAGGCGCTACACAGGGTGGTGCGTACGGCCCAGTACATCACTGAGGCCAAGCTTCCTGCCATCCAGGACCTATATTCTAGGCAGTGTCAGAGGAAGGCCCAAAAAATTGTCAAAGACTTCAGTCACCAAAGTCATAGACTGTTCTCTAGCTACCGCACGGCAAGCCGTGCCGGAGCTTTAAGTCTAGGTCCAAAAGGCTCCTTAACAGCTTCTACCCACAAACCATAAGACTGCTGAAAAATTAATCAAATGGCCACCCGGACGGTTTGTATTGACAATCCCTCCCCCCTTTGTTTTTACACTGCTGCTACTCGCCATTTATTATCTATGCATAGTTACTTTACCCCTACCTACATGTACAAATTACCTCAACTAACCTGTACCCCCACACATTGACTAGGTACTGGTACCCTCTGACAATAGTTTAATTATTGTTATTTTATTGTGTTGCTTTTTTAACTTTATTTTATTTAGTAAATATTTTCTTTACTTTATTTCCTTAAAACTGCATTGTTGGTTAAAGTAATAATTTCACGGTAAGGTATACATGCACCTGTTGATTGATTTGCCCTCTCTCACCGAAGTTCAAGTCCGACCGCGGTACTGCAGGCATTGTTAGCAGGAAACAGGGGCTGTTTCAAACTCATAAAAAAATACCCCCCTCCACTTACTCTCGCCTTATGCCCTTGGGGGAATCCCTTTAGCCATCTTTGCCATTGGTCCAAATGATTAGCCAAGGAAGGGAAGTTGGCAATGTAAGCCCCTCAGCTCTCGTTTTTTGATCGAGTTTGAGTGTGTACAATTATGTTCACTCCGGGCCTGAAATGCCCCAAAATTCAATTCGTGATGATTGTTCATCCACTAAGAAAAGTCAGCCAAAACTTAAAACCAACATTAATATGGAGAAGTCAACATACAAGTGTAAGTAAAAACGAATCTAAATAAGTCAGACATTGTGCTACTAATGCACATGACGGCTCAAACAAGTATCATAAAAATGATGTTTTTGTTTATTTAGCTTTTGGAAACATTAACTTGCGCACATTGAAATTTTCAATTTACCTGATATAGTAGGATGGCTAACATTCTATATCTTCGGATGGGTTGTCTTCTAGCCAAGATATGAAATGCAATCATAATTGACTGTAGCGCATATAAGGCACACACAACAGCTCCATGATCACTGAAAACACAACCGTGGGATGAACGAGCGACAACTTTCCAGGCAAGAGCGGTCCATTTCAAATGAATGAATTCTTCCCTCGCCCTGCAAATGTCAACTCGTCAGACGTCATGATACATCATCAGAAGTGTTCACTTAATTTGAGGGCTGAGGGGAGAGGATGTGTCTTTTAAGTGTTTGAAATCCAGACAGGATCCCCCATTATAATTAATGGAAAAATGTTGATCTTTGTGGTCAATCCTCATGAAAAAAAAACAAATCAATGAGAAGACAATCATGGTACTAATAATTGCTTCTAATACACCAGATGTATGTCCTTGAACCGATGATGTTTTTATTGCACACAGAAGAAGTTATAAGGACACATTTAGTTGCTAATGGCAGCCTGCAGTACTCTGGTCGGCCTTCAATTTGAGTTACTAGCTGAATTTCAAACTCAAAGTAGACAGCCCTTGGCGCTTTTTATTTTGTATTTTATTTCAGCTTTAACCAGGTAGGCTAGTTGAGAACAAGTTGTCATTTACAACTGCAACCTGGCCAAGATAAAGCAAAGCAGTGTGACACAAACAGCAGAGTTACACATGGAATAAACAAACATACAGTCAATAACACAATAGAAAAGTCTATATACAGTGTGTACAAATGAGGTAGGATAAGGGAGGTAAGGCAATAAATAGGCCATAGTGGCGAAATAATTACAATTTAGCAATTAAACACTGGAGTCATAGATATGCAGAAGATGAGTGTGCAAATAGAGATACTGGGGTGCAAAGGAGCAAAATAAATAAATAGCAGTATGGGGATGAGGTAGTTGAATGGGCTATTTACAGATGCGCTATGTACAGGTGCAGTGATCTGTGAGCTGCTCTGGCAGCTGGTGCTTAAACTTAGTGAGGAAGATATGAGTTTCCAGCTTCTGTGATTTATGCAGTTCGTTCCAGTAATTGGCAGCAGAGAGCTGGAAGGAAAGGCGGCCAAAGGAGGAATTGGCTTTGGGGTGACCAGTGAAATATACCTGCTGGAGCGCGTGCTACGGGTGGGTGCTGCTATTGTGACCAGTGAGCTGAGATAAGGCGGGGCTTTACCTAGCAAAGACTTATAGATGACCTGGAGCCAGTGGGTTTGGCGACGAATATGAAGTGAGGGTCTGCCAATGAGAGCATACAGGTCGCAGTGGTGGGTAGTATATGGGGCTTTGGTGACAAAACGGATGGCACTGTGATAGGCTGCATCCAATTTGCTGAGTAGAGTGTTGGAGGCTATTTTGTAAATGACATTGCCGAAGTCAAGAATCGTTAGGATAGTCAGTTTTACGAGGGTGTTTGGCAGCATGAGTAAAGGATGCTTTGTTTTGCGAAATAGGAAGCCGATTCTAGATTTAATTTGGATTGGAGATGCTTAATATGAGTCTGGAAGGAGAGTTTACAGTCTAACCAGACACCTAGGTATTTGTAGATGTCCACATATTCTAAGTCAGAACCGTCCAGAATAGTGATGCTGGACGGGCGAGCAGGTGTGGGCAGCGATCGGTTGAAGAGCATGCATTTAATTTTACTTGCATTTAATAGCAGTTGGAGGCCACAGAAGGAGAGTTGTATGGCATTGAAGCTTGTCTGGAGGATAGTTAACAAACTGGCCAAAGAAGGGACAGAAGTATACAGAATGGTGTCATCTGCATAGAGGTGGATCAGAGAATCACCAGCAGCAAGAGCAACATAATTGATGTATACAGCGAAAAGAGTCGGTCCGAGAATTGAACCCTGTGGCACCCCCATAGAGACTGCCAGAGGACTGGACAACAGGCCCTCCGATTTGACACACTGAACTCTGTCTGAGAAGTAGTTGGTGAACCAGGCGAGGCAGACATTTGAGAAACCAATGCTGTTGACTCTGCCGATAAGAATGTGGTGATTGACAGAGTTGAAAGCTTTGGCCAGGTCGAAGATTATCGTGGATTTATCGGTGGTGACAGTGTTTCCTAGCCTCAGTGCAGTGGGCATCTGGGTGCTCTTATTCTCCATGGACTTTACAGTGTCCCAGAACTTTTTGGAGTTTGTACTACAGGATGCAAATTTCTGTTTGAAAAAGCTAGCCTTTGCTTTCCTAACTGCCTGTGTATATTGGTTCCCAACTTCCCTGAATAGTTGCATATCGCGGGGGCTATTCAGTGCCAATGCAGACCGCCACAGGATGTTTTTGTGCTGGTCAAGGGCAGTCAGGTCTGGAGTGAACCAAGTGCTATATCTGTTCCTGGTTCTACATTTTTTGAATGGGGCATGCTTATTTAAGATTGTGAGGAAAGCACTTTTAAAGAAAAATCAGGCATCCTCTACTGTCGGAATGAGGTCAATATCCTTCCAGGATACCCGGGCCAGGTCGATTAGAAAGGCCTGCTCGCTGAAGTATTTTAGGGAGCGTTTGACAGTGATGAGGGGTGGTCGTTTGACCACAGACCCATTACAGATGCAGGCAATGAGGCAGTGATCGCTGAGAGGTGTATTTGGAGGGCAGGTTGGTTTTGATGATATCTATGAGGGTGCCCGTGTTTTCGGATTTGGGGTTGTACCTGGTAGGTTCATTGATCATTTGTGTGAGATTGAGGGCATCAAGCATAGATTGTAGGATGACCGGAGTGTTAAGCATGTCCCAGCTTAGGTCACCTAATAGCACAAGCTCTGAATATAGATGGGGGGCAATTAATTCACATATGGTGTCCAGGGCACAGCTGGGGGCAGAAGGTGGTCTATAGCAAGCGGCAACGGTGAGAGACTTGTTTCTGGAAAGGTAGAAGGTAGAAAAGTAGAAGCTTAAATTGTTTGGGCACAGACCTTGATAGTAAGACAGAACTCTGCAGGCTAACTGCAGGTGAGTAAAACATTTAAACGTGTTAACCCTCGCAAGGCTGCAGGCCCAGACGGCATCCCCAGCCGCGCCCTCAGAGCATGCGCAGACCAACTGGCTGGTGTGTTTACGGACATATTCAATCAATCCCTATACCAGTCTGCTGTTCCCACATGCTTCAAGAGGGCCACCATTGTTCCTGTTCCCAAGAAAGCTAAGGTAACTGAGCTAAACGACTACCGCCCCGTAGCACTCACTTCCGTCATCATGAAGTGCTTTGAGAGACTAGACAAGGACCATATCACCTCCACCCTACCTGACACCCTAGACCCACTCCAATTTGCTTACCGCTCAAATAGGTCCACAGACGATGCAATCTCAACCACACTGCACACTGCCCTAACCCATCTGGACAAGAGGAATACCTATGTGAGAATGCTGTTCATCGACTACAGCTCGGCATTCAACACCATAGTACCCTCCAAGCTCGTCATCAAGCTCGAGACCCTGGGTCTCGACCCCGCCCTGTGCAACTGGGTACTGGACTTCCTGGCGGGCCGCCCCAGGTGGTGAGGGTAGGTAACAACATCTCCTCCCCGCTGATCCTCAACACTGGGGCCCCACAAGGGTGCGTTCTGAGCCCTCTCCTGTACTCCCTGTTCACCCACGACTGCGTGGCCACGCACGCCTCCAACTCAATCATCAAGTTTGCGGATGACACAACAGTGGTAGGCTTGATTACCAACAACGAGGAGGAGGTGAGGGCCCTCGGAGTGTGGTGTCAGGAAAATAACCTCACACTCAACGTCAACAAAACTAAGGAGATGATTGTGGACTTCAGGAAACAGCAGAGGGAACACCCCCCTATCCACATCAATGGAACAGTAGTGGAGAGAGTAGCAAGTTTTAAGTTCCTCGGCATACACATCACAGACAAACTGAATTGGTCCACTCACACAGACAGCATCGTGAAGAAGGCGCAGCAGCGCCTCTTCAACCTCAGGAGGCTGAAAAAATGTGGCTTGTCACCAAAAGCACTCACAAACTTCTACAGATGCACAATCGAGAGCATCCTGGCGGGCTGTATCACCGCCTGGTACGGCAACTGCTCCGCCCTCAACCGTAAGGCTCTCCAGAGGGTAGTGAGGTCTGCACAACGCATCACCGGGGGCAAACTACCTGCCCTCCAGGACACCTGCAACCACCCGATGTTACAGGAAGGCCATAAAGATCATCAAGGACATCAACCACCCGAGCCACTGCCTGTTCACCCCGCTATCATCCAGAAGGCGAGGTCAGTACAGGTGCATCAAAGCTGGGAGCAAGAGACTGAAAAACAGCTTCTATCTCAAGGCCATCAGACTGTTAAACAGCCACCACTAACATTGAGTGGCTGCTGCCAACACACTGACACTGACTCAACTCCAGCCACTTTAATAATGGGAATTGATGGGAAATTATGTAAATATATCACTAGCCACTTTAAACAATGCATACGTATATACTGTACTCTATATCATCGACTGCATCCTTATGTAATACATGTATCACTAGCCACTTTAACTATGCCACTTTGTTTACATACTCATCTCATATGTATATACTGTACTCGATACCATCTACTGTATCTTGCCTATGCTGCTCTGTATCCTTATGTACATATTCTTTATCCCCTTACACTGTGTATAAGACAGTAGTTTAGGAATTGTTAGTTAGATTACTTGTTGGTTATTACTGCATTGTCGGAACTAGAAGCACAAGCATTTCGCTACACTCGCATTAACATCTGCTAACCATGTGTATGTGACAAATACATTTGATTTGATTTGATTTAACTCTGCCCCCTTTGGCAGTTCTATCTTGTCGGAAAATGTTATATTTAGGGATGATAATTTCAGAGTTTTTGGATGTCTTCCTAAACCAGCATTCAGACACGGCTAGGACATCCGGGTTGGCAGAGTGTGCTAAAGCAGTGAATAACACAAACTTAGAGAGGAGGATTCTAATGTTAACATGCATGAAACCAAGGCTTTCACGGTTACAGAAGTCAACAAATGAGAGCGCCTGGGGAATGGGAGTGGAGCTAGGCACTGCAGCACCTGGATTAACCTCCACATCACCAGAGGAACAAAGGATGAGTAGGATAAGGGTACGGCTAAAGGCTATAAGAACTGGTCGTCTAGTACATTCGGAACAGAGTGTAAAAGGAGCAGGTTTCTGGGCACGGTAGAATAGATTCAAGGCATAATGTACAGACAAAGGTATGGTGAATACAGTGGAGGTAAACCTATGTATTGAATGATGATATAATCTGTTATAATCTCCACCCGGCACAGCCAGAAGAGGACTGGCCACCCACATGTGCTCTTTCTAATTCTCTCTTTCTCTCTCTCGGAGGACCTGAGCCCTAGGACCATGCCCCAGGACTACCTGACATGATGACTCCTTGCTGTCCCCAGTCCACCTGGCCGTCCTGCTGCTCCAGTTTCAACTGTTCTGCCTTATTATTATTGACCATGCTGGTCATTTATGAACATTTGAACATTTTGGCCATGTTCTGTTATAATCTCCACCCGGCACAGCCAGAAGAGGACTGGCCACCCCACATAGCCTGGTTCCTCTCTAGGTTTCTTCCTAGGTTTTGGCCTTTCTAGGGAGTTTTTCCTAGCCACCGTGCTTCTACACCTGCATTGCTTGCTGTTTGGGGTTTTAGGCTGGGTTTCTGTACAGCACTTTGAGATATCAGCTGATGTACGAAGGGCTATATAAATAAATTTGATTTGATGAAAGAGATATTGTCTCTAGAAACATCATTTAAACCAGGTGAGGTCACTGCATATGTGGGAGGTGGAACAAAAGGGTTAGCTAGAGGCTCTACGTCAAAATAAGGCAATTATCACTAACCAAAACAGCAATGGACAAGGCATATTGACATTAGGGAGAGGCATGCGTAGCCGAGTGATCATAGGGGTTCAGTGAGTAGCTCAGCGGGTGATTCAGACAGCTAGCGGGCCGTGGCTAGCAAGCTAGCAGAAGGGCCTTAGAGGGATATCACGACGGAAGAAGTCTGTTGTAGCACCCTCGTGCTGTTACATTGGCAGACCAGTCGTGATGGATCAGCAGGGCTCCGTGTGGTTAAAGGGTCCAGGCCAATTGACAAAATAGGTATAGTGGCCAAAGAATTGGTACAATGGGCCTCTTCAGCTAACAGTCTGATATTCTCTAGACAGCTAGCAGGCTAGCAGATGGGCATTCAGGGAACGTCGTGATGGAGGAGCCATTTGAAAAAACCCCTCTGGCATATTACGTCAGTAGTCCAGTCGTGATGGATCGGCGATGCTCCATGTCGGCAGTAAAAGGCGTCCAGGCCAATTGGCAAAATAGGTATTGTAGCCCAAGGCGTGGCTGATGGACCTCTTCGGCTAGCTGGGAGACGGGCCAAGCAAAGGCTAGCTCGAGGCTAATTGGTTCTTGCTTCGGGACAGAGACGTTAGCCAGGAGTGGCCACTCGGATAGCAACTAGCTAGCTGCGATGATCCAGGTGAGAAAGTTCAGAGCTTGTGGTAGGAATTCAGAGATATGGAGAAAAATAAGTCCGATTTGCTCTGGTTTGAATCGCGCTGTGCAGACTGGCAAGAGTTGTCCGGGCTAAAGGTTAGCTGATGACTGCTAGCAGTGGCTAGCTGACTACTAGCTAGTAGCTAGTTAGCTGGCTAGCTTCTGTTGGGGGTTCCGGTTAAAAAGTAAAGAAAATAGCAGATCCATACCACATTGGGTAAGGCGGATTGCAGGAGAGTATGTTGAAGTTGAGGTTAAGAAAAATATTTAAAAAATACATGGAAAGAAAAAATATATACAAATATATATACACGGGACATGGCAAGACGAAGACAAAGACGTCTGACTGCTACGCCATCTTGGAAACATCACGCCCTAAAAACCTCAGCCCTTAGAATTACGTTTTACATCATCACATCCGAGTGTATATTAAATGTCCCTTGCCCAAGCGAGTGAGAGCGATGATCGGAGAGGCAACGTCCTTGGTGGAAATCTTCAAGTTGAGCTTAAAAACAACCAACCTAAAGCTATTAATGTACCAAGTAAGCTAACGTATCTAGCTAGCACTCAGGTAGCTAGCTACAGTTACCAATAGCTGGCTAGCTAGTTTTATAGTTTGGTAATTTATTCCAATGCATTTCAGAATTGCTAAAAACACATTTATGTATCTAATGTTTTATAGGCTCCTCACTAAGCCAATTTGCCAATGCTAAAATCACTGTATATACACTACCGTTCAAAAGTTTGGGGTTACTTAGAAATGTCCTTGTTTTTGAACGAAAAGCTATTTTTTTTGTCCATTAAAATAACATCAAATTGATCAGAAATACAGTGTAGGCATTGTTAATGTTGTAAATGACTATTGTAGCTGGAAATGGCAAATGTTTATGGAATATCAACATAGGCGTACAGAGTTCCATTATCAGCAACCATCACTCCTGTGTTCCAATGGCACTTTGTGTTAGCTAATCCAAGTTTATAATTTTAAAAGGCTAATTGATCATTAGAAACCCCTTTTGCAATTATGTTAGCACAGCTGAAAACTGTTGTCCTGATTAAAGAAGCAATGAAACTAGCCTTCTTTAGACTAGTTGAGTATCTGGAGCAACAGCATTTGTGGGTTTGATTACAGGCTCAAAATGGCCAGAAACAAAGACCTTTCTTCTGAAACTCGTCAGTCTATTCTTGTTCTGAGAAATGAAGGCTATTCCATAAGAAATTGCCAATAAACTGAAGATCTCGTACAACTACTGTGTACTACTCCCTTCACAGAACAGCGCAAACTTGCTCTAACCAGAATAGAAAGAGGAGTGGGAGGCCCCAGTGCACAACTGAGCAAGAGGACAAGTACATTAGAGTGTTTAGTTTGAGAAACAGATGCCTCACAAGTCCTCAGCTGGCAGCTTCCTTAAATAGTACCCGCAAAAACACAAGTCTCAACGTCAACAGTGAAGAGGCGACTCCGGGATGTTGCAAAGAAAAAGACATCTCAGACTGGCCGATAAAAATAAATGATTAAGATGGGCAAAAGAACACAGACACTGGACAGAGGAACTCTGCCTAGATGGCCAGCAACCTACAGTTGAAGTCGGAAGTTTACATGTATTTCAAGGCCTACCTTCAAACTCAGTGCCTCTTTGCTTGACATCATGGGAAAAATCAGCCGAAGAACACCATCCCAACCGTGAAGCACGGTGGTGGCAGCATCATGTTGTGGGGGTGCTTTGCTGCAGGAAGGACTGGTGTACTATACAAAATAGATGGAATCATGAGGAAGGAAAATTATGTGGATATATTGAAGCAACATCTCAAGACATCAGTCAGGAAGTTAAAGCTCGGTCGCAAATGGGTCTTCCAAATGGACAATGACCCCAAGCATACTTCCAATGTTGTGGCAAAATGGCTAAAGGATAACAAAATCAAGGTATTGGAGTGGCCATCACAAAGCCCAGAACATTTGTGGGCAGAACTGAAAATGTGTCTGCGAGCAAGGAGGCCTACAAACCTGACTCAGTTACACCAGCTCTGTCAGGAGGAATGGGCCAAAATTCACCAAAGTTATTGTGGGAAGCTTGTGGAAGGTTACCTGAAACATTTGACCCAAGTTAAACAATTTAAAGGCAATGCTACCAAATACTAATTGAGTGTGTGTAAACTTCTGACCCACTGGGAATGTGATGAAAGAAATAAAAGCTGGAATAAATAATTCTCTATTATTATTCTGACATTTCACATTCTTAAAATAAAGTGGTAATCCTAACTGACCTAAGACAGGGAATTTTTACCCGGATTAAATGTCAGGAATTGTGAAAAGCTGAGTTTAAATGTAATTGGCTAAGGTGTATGTAAACTTCCAACTTCAACTGTATGTAGATATTCTGTCACGGCTTTCGTCTGTAGAAGGAGGAGCGGATCTGGAAGAGTCTGGCAGACTGGCGGATCTGGAAGAGTCTGGCAGACTGGCGGATCTGGAAGAGTCTGGCAGACTGGCGGATCTGGAAGCGTCTGGTTGACTGGCGGATCCTGGCAGACTGGCGGCTCTGGCTGCTCCATGCTGACTGGCGGCTCTGGCTGCTCCATGCTGACTGGCGGCTCTGGCTGCTCCATGCTGACTGGCGGCTCTGGCGGCTGCAGACTCCATGCTGATGCAGACTGGCAGCTCTGGCAGCTCCTGCAGACTGGAATCTCCAGCTGCTCCATGCAGACTCCGGCAGCTCCATGCAGACTGGCAGCATGCAGACTGACATGCAGACTCAGCTCTGGCTGCTCCATGCAGACTGACTGGCTGCTCCATGAAGACTGGCAGCTCTGGCTGCTCCATGCAGACTGACATCTCTGGCTGCTCCATGCAGACTGACATCTCTGGCTGCTCCATGCAGACTGACATCTCTGGCTGCTCCATGCAGACTGACATCTCTGGCTGCTCCATGCAGACTGACATCTCTGGCTGCGCTAAACAGGCATGAGACTCCGGCAACGCTGTAGAGGCGGAAGGCTCTGGCAGTGCTAAACAGGCGGGAGACTCCAGCAGCGCAGGAGAGGAAGAAGGCTCTGGCTGCACTGAACAGGCGGGAGACTCTGGCATCGCAGGAGAGGAGAAAGGCTCGGGCAGCGCTGAACAGGCGGGAGACTCCGGCAGTGCAGGAGAGGGGGAAGGCTCCGGCAGCGCTGGAGAGGCGAGGCGCACTGTAGACCTGATGCGTGGTGCTGGCACTGGGCCGAGGACACGCACAGGAAGCCTGGTGCGGGGAGCTGCCACCGGAGGGCTGGTGTGTGGAGGTGGTACTGGGTAGACCGGACCGTGCAGGCGCACTGGAGCTCTTGAGCACCGAGCCTGCCCAACCTTACCTGGTTGAATACTCCCGGTCGCTCTGCCAGTGCGGCAAGGTGGAATAGCCCGCACTGGGCTATGCAGGCGAACCGGGGACACCGTGCGCAAGGCTGGTGCCATGTAAGCCGGCCCAAGGAGACGCACTGGGGACCAGATGCGTAGAGCCGGCTTCATGGCATTTGGCTCGACGCTCAATCTAGCCCGGCCGATACGCGGAGCTGGAATATACCGCACCGGGCTATGCACCCGCACTGGAGACACCATGCGCACCACAGCATAGCACGGTGCCTGCCTGGTCTCTCTAGCCCCCCGGTAACCACAGGAAGTTGGCGTAGGTCTCCTACCTCGCGTCGCCATACTCCCTGTGAGCCGCCCCCCCAATATATTTTTGGGGCTGACTCTCAGGCTTCCAGCCACTTCGCCGTGCTGCCTCCTCATACCTGCGCCTCTCCGCTTTCTCCATCTCCAGCATTCGATATTCTCCAGGCTGAGACCAGGGTCCTTCACCGTCCAGTTCATCCTCCCATGTCCATTCCTTCTCTTGCTGCACCTTGGGGCGGCTACACTCCCCTGGTTTAGCCCAGGGTCCTCTCCCGTCGAGGATTTCCTCCCAAGTCCAGAAAGTCTTGTTGCGCTGCTCCTGCTGTTGTCTGTTCCCACGCCGCTTGGTCCTGTTGTGGTGGGTGATTCTGTCACGGCTTTCGTCTGTAGAAGGAGGAGCGGACCAAAATGCAGCGTGGTTGTTATTCATTTTACTTTAATAAAGAAACTGTACACAAATAAACTAACAAAACAACAAACGTGCGAAAACCTAAAACAGTCCTATCTGGTGCAAAACACAGAGACAGGAACAATCACCCACAAACACACAGTGAAACCCAGGCTACCTAAATATGGTTCCCAATCAGAGACAATGACTAACACCTGCCTCTGATTGAGAACCATATCAGGCCAGACATAGAAATAGACAAACAAGACATCCAACATAGAATGCCCACTCAGATCACACCCTGACCAACCAAAACATAGAAACATACAAAGTAAACTATGGTCAGGGTGTGACATATTCCTTTAAAAATCAGCCGTTTACAGCTACGATAGTCATTTACAACATTAACAATATCGACACTGTATTTCTGATCAATTTAATGTTATTTTAATGGACAATTTATTTATGTTTCTTTCAAAAACAAGGACATTTCTAAGTGACCCCAATATTTTTTTAGCAAGCTAGCTTCATACTTTTTTCTGACATGCTGAAATTGCAGCCTTGTTGATTACATTTGACACTTCACACCCACCAGAGTTTACATGTGACAACAGTTTGCAATTGAATTGTGGGTAATATCAACCCCGCAAGTGACCAAAGTTGTTCAATCACTCCCGCGATTTCTAAATTAAGGGCCGAGGGAGCAACGTTAGTGAATTGGACTTCCACTTAAAATGGCAATCAAACTGCTTCCGGTTTCGACGGGGATTCCCTCGAGGGAAGTGGATAGCGCAAGGGCTGAGGGGGTGTTTGGACTGCAGCCACTCAATGAGAAGCAGCACTGAGCTAGCCTGCAACGTCACTTCCTAGATTAGTTCCATCTGTGTGAGTTCTGTCTCCATTAGACACCATCTGGACAGTTTTAATTTGGCTTCAATGTGCTATTGAGTCTTCACCTAAAAATGAATGGTGTCATGTGATCAGTGGCTTTGTCCATTCATATACAGTCATTGACACACACACACACTGCCAGACACAGCTGTTGACGCTCAACAATTTATGGTGATAATCTTCTTGCTCTCTTCACAAAATCTCAATGAGCCACGTATCCTTCCCCACTATCCCACAACCCCGAAAGTTGGAAACACTCCAAAACATTAAGGAACTTCCACCGTGTCCCCGTTTGCTTATCTCCCCTCCCCTTTGGATCATGCCTCCACCATCTTGTCATCTCCTCACAAAATATGACCCTCCCTGATTGGTTCTTGTATGTTCTCATGTATCTAACCTCTTGCCAGCCGAGAACTATTTGAGCGAAGAGGCCAATTTGTGACCTCACTTGTTCCTCCAGACCATTAGGGGAGGTAATGGCGTGTAACAGGAAAGTCTTATTGGACTACAGCAAATCACTTTTATGTCATGGGCCATTTAGTAAGATGAAGGTTGCAAGGCCTTCAAAAACTTGTTGTCTTCTAGGTACATTTTGAATGAGCATTGAGAAACCATCTTAAAACTGAATGACAATTAGAGATAAAAAGGCCTCTAACCACTTTGATAACTTTTGAAGAAAATAAAAAAAGTCAGGTGGGCCCCACCAAATTCATACAATGAAATGACATGGGAGGCACTGGTCTCTTAAAGAGGTAAACGTTTCTATTTCCCAGCTTGTAGATGTAGAAATGATGGTAGCCTATATACGCTACTCAATGCTATCTAGGCATATATGTAAATTGGAAAACAAACAATGCATCTATTATCAGGTCAACAATAACTACTGGTTTAGAAAAGAACATTAAAGATAGTGTAATCTGCAATAAAAATGTATGTAGGCCATTCATATCTCCTACACTGAATCAGGCACACTGCAGCTGCAACACCAATTGCTTGCAATTTCTTTTTAGGTAAGGTGTTGACTATAGTGCTTTCATCTTGCTAATAAGCGTACCAGCAGAGTTTTCTATCATGTAGCTTATGTGTCACTACAGCAGGTCAGTAATAACATGTCTATGTTGTCTTTGTTATGATTGTCATGACAGAAGCTTCATACATAGGGCATTAAATTGTTTAGGTAGGACAGTTATATTCTTCCCATTTTAGGTGAATTGTTTTTATTGAGCAACAACAAGTCAAGTGGCCTATGCAAGCGCTCTGAAAGGCAATCTCTTGCTCGGCGTGTCTAGTGGTGCGTTGCCCTTTTAAAAAAGCTCCATCTTTCCATTCGCTTGGTGACGTCAGGACAGTGAAGGACTCTAGCCTATCCTCTCTAAACAATCAAGGCAATGGTCCTGACTGAGTCGCGGCTTACGAGTGAGACTTTTTCACTGCAAAAGCCAGGGAAAAACACTCCACGTTGAAATGAACCAGAGGCCAGCAGTCGCTATGGATTAAAACGGAAACTTTTACGATGGCTGTTAATGTGAAAAAGTAGGCAAAACATCAGCAGACCTTCAGCAAGCAACTAGATGCACGAGCCTTGCTAGTATGAGCGAGCAGAGCGGTCACAAACCTGGCTGCAGTATTTTCCTCTGTATTTTAACCGAATCAGCCTCCTTAAACCTTCAACGACTTGTGTTACTTTAAATTCTAAAACAGTCAAAGTCCGGTACACTTTTGATTCTGAAAGAGTTATGGCGGGGAAGGTGACAGCAGGCTCGGGAATACTGCTCGTGACAGCCAACGTTGGATCGCTCTTTGAAGATGTGAGTTGCTGCGCCTGCGACAGCTTGAAACATGGTGTCTGCTGCACTATTTCTTTGTAACTAATGTGAATGTTGTCCTCATTTATTGGTTACAATGTATTCAACAATGCCGCATTCAATTTGTCTTCCCTGGGCCCTCGATATGTCAGGTAGTCTTTATTATAGCGTCGTAAGTAACCTACCTTACTTCACGTATGAGCACAACCACAGCGTGGGCCTCTTTAGCCATCAAGATTGATCATGTTTGTAGCCTCTATCATTGCAGTAACAGTGATTTGGGGAAATCACGATTTGTTCATTCTGTCTTGCAGCTTGCTGTAAAATGGTAGAAGTAGTCTACCATCAAGGCCTAGGCTACTTGAAAACATTATTGTGACATAGCTAAGGAGTGGAGGCGGAGATTTAGCGTGCCTGTTTTGACTTTCACCTCGGGGCTTTAAATTCTCATAGAAGTCCACAATTTTGTAAAAAAATAATAATATATATATTTTCATACAGATATAGGTCTGTTTTTTGTTGTTGTAAATGTTTCTCCATAGATAATACATTTTTCTCATGCATTCAGATGGGCATTGCCTTCAGAAAGTATTCACACCCATTTACTTTTTCTAAATTGTTACAGCTTGAATTAAAAATGTATTAAATTGATATTTTGTGTCACTGGTCTACACACAATAACCCATAATGTCAAATAATGAAGTTTTTAGAAGTGTTCACAAATTAATTAAATGAAAAGCTGAGATGTCTTGGTCAATAACTATTCAACCCCATTGCTAAGACAAACCTAAATACCTTAAGGAGTAAAATTGTGCTTAGCAAATCACATAAGTGTGCAATAATATAGTATCTAACATTAGTTTTTGTAATGACTATGTCATCTCTGCAGCCCACACATATAATGTATCTATAAGGTTCTTCAGGCGAGCAGTGCTTTTAAAACACAGGTTTAACCACAAAGACCAGGGAGGTTTTCCAATACCTTGCAAGAAGGGCACCTATTGGTAGATGGGTAAAACTAATTAATGCATTGAATATCCCTTTTAGTATGGTGAAATTGTTATTAATTACACTTTGGATGGTGTATCAATACACCCAGTCACCACAAAGATACAGGCATCCTTCCTAACTCGGTTGCCGGCGAAGAAGGAAACCGGATTTCACCATGAGGCCAATAGTGACCTTGAAATAGAGTTTAATGTCTGTGAGAGGAGAGACCTGAAAATAGATCAACAACATTATAGTTACTCCACAATAAAAATATTCCAACATATGCATCCTGTTTGCAAACAATGTGGCAAAGAAATTAACTTGAATACAAAGCTTTATGTTTGGGGCAAATCCAACACATCGCAGAGTACCACTTCATAGGACTAGTTTATACTTGTTCAGTCTGCTTTCCAACAGACACTGGGAGACAAAAATCACCTTTCAGCAGGCTAATAACCTAAAACACAAGCAAAAATATACACTGGAGTAAGTTACCAAGAAGACATTGAATGTTCCTGAGGGAATGTTCCTGAGTTTTGAATTAAATCATCTTGAAAATCGTTAAAAATACTTGAAAATGGCTGTCTAGCAATAATCAACAACCAACTTGACAGAGCTTGAAGAATTTAAAAAAATGAATAAAGTGCAAATATTGTACAATCCAGGTGTGCAAAGCTCTTGGACTTACCCAGAAAGATTCACAGCTGTAATTGCTGCCAAAGGAGATTCTAACATATTGACTCAGGGGTGTGAATACTTATGTAAATTACATTTCTGTGTTTCATTTTCAGTACATTTGCAAAAATGTTTTTTTTTTTCTCAAATTTTGTGCATAAATTTGTTTACATCCCTGTTCGTGAGCATTTTGTCTTTGCCAAGTTAATCCATCTGACAGATGTGGCATATCAAGAAGCTAAATAAACAGTATGATCATTACACAGGTGCACAAATGTGCAGTTTTGTCACACAACAAACACAATGCCACAGAAGTCTCATGTTTTGAGGGAGTATGCAGGAATGTCCAACAGAGCTGTTGCCAAAGAATTTAATGTTAATTTCTCTACCATAAGCCACCTCCAACATCGTTTTTGAGAATACAACCGCAGACCACGTGTAACTGCGCCAACCCAGGACCTCCACATCAGGGTTCTTCACCTGCAGAATCGTTTGAGACCTGCCATCCGTTTGAGACCAGCCACCCAGCTGATGAAACAGTGGGTTTGCAGAACCAAATAGTTTATGACAGTTTGTAGAAATTGTCTCAGGGAATTTCATCTACTTGCTTGCCATTCTCACCAGGGTCTTTACTTGATTGCAGTTCGGTGTCGTAACCGACTTCAGTGGGCAAATGTTCACCTTCGATGGCTGCTGGCATGTCAGATAAGTGTGCTCTTCACGGATGTATCCCGGTTTCAACTGTACCGGGCATATGGCTTCGTGTGGGTGTGCGGTTTGCTGATGTCAACGTTGTGAACAGAGTGCCCCATGGTGGGGTTATGGTATGGGCAGGCATAAGCTATGGACAATGAACACAAGTGCACTTTATCAATGACAATTTGAATGCACAGAGATACTGTGACGAGATCCTGAGGCCCATTGACGTGCCATTCATGCGCCACCATCACCTCCTGTTTCAACATAACGCATGGCCCCATGTCACAAGGATCTGTAAAGTATTTGGAAGCTGATAATGTCCCAGTTCTTCCATGGCCTGCATACTCTCCAGACATGTCACCCGTTGAACATGTTTGGGATGCTCTGGATCAATGTGTACGACAGCAGGTTCCAGTTCAAGCCTATATCCATCAACTTTGCACAGCCGTTGAAGAGGAGTGGGACAACATTCCACAGTCCACAATCAACAGCTTGATCAACTCTTTCCAAGGGAGATGTGTTGTGCTGCATGATTAAAATTGTCACACCAGATACTGACTGGTTTTCTGAGCCACGCCCCTACTTTATTATAATTTTTTGAAGGAATCTGACCAACGGATGCATAGCTGTATTCTCAGTCATGTGAAATCCATAGATTATAGCCTAATGCATTTATTTATATTGACTGATTTCATTATGAAATTGTTGCGTTTTACATTTGTTGTTAATTTTTATATTTCTTCCATTTTGAATTCCGGCTGTAACACCACAAAATGTGTAATATGTCAAGGGCTATGAATACTTTCTGAAGGCACTGTATCTGCTATTCTGTATGGGTCCAGTGAGAAGGATTTGGAATCCTTTTCTTGACAGGTATAGCCTGTAGGCAAATCATAGTAAAGATGTACAAAGTGAAACCGACATGTTGGAGTAGACTGTAGATTATTTGAATTTGAGTTTTGTTGAAGTTTCTCATGCTCATTCAATAAACCGGTTTATATCCTAGTTCCCTTCTAATAGCTGCTGGTTCATCATTTTCACCACCATTTGATGATCATAGAGGCATATTTGGCAAACAACTTGTTATGGTCTTTGCTCTGGCTGCTCCCACAACTTCAGCATCCAATATAATCTTTGATAACACTTTTTACATTACCATGTTCTTATTACTGTGTATTTCCTTTAAGTAAATTGCAATAACTATGGAGTACCACGGACCCTCGCCCTAACCCTAAGTACAGTGTAAGCAGTGCAATGACAATTGGATGGGTTGGAACAGAATTGCAAAGTAAGCCCATTTAGGAATAAGAGCTGTAATTTAAAAAAAATCTACTGGCATAATTACTGTGTTAATAATGACGTTTTTTATATGAGCGCTACATCTCCAAACACCTTGTATCACTTTCAGTGTTGTGTCAACATTTTTAAGAGCCTCTCTCCCTCGAAGGGTTTTTTCACTCTGGCTATTATTAGACTGCCTGTCATGACTGCTGAGTTATGGGTGACTTATGGATACTAGGCTATTGTTTTTAGAACATACTTTTAATGTGAGCCATAATGTACATTATGTAAACACTGGGCATGTTTTTAGTGGGCGTGCAGTGACATTGAAACGTCAAATGTTTTTCCAGACTCCAGACGTTGAATTTGGGCATTTGGATAGACTCTTTGACTGTAAGTTGTTCGTGTTGTTAAAAAAAAAATGACACACATGAAACAAATACAGGCTTTGTGTTGAGATCACAAGTTATGGTGTTTTGTGACCTATTTGGCAGAATCTAACATTAGGGGATCAGCTGATGTTAAGGCGGTATTGGTGTCAAACGCGCACTCTTTCGAAATTTAGACTTATAAAATCCAGCGCTCTGCTTTTTTCCAACCCTGGTGACAGGATTGGTAATTTACCTGCCTTAGATCAGCTCGCTTGCGCTGAGGGGTGGAAATATTTGAGGTGTGTCCTTAATGTGTGCCAATTTCAAGCAGCGCTACTGTTGATATTTAAGACACACCAAAAGCTTGTCTTAGCAGTAACGTAATTGGTTATGGCATCGATTTTTACCAGCGGAGGCGCACGGTAGCCTAATTGTTATTGTTTTATTAAAATAGGAAAATCAGCAAAACTGTCAAGACATACCTCTTTTTTTTCTCTTTATTGGACACTATTTTTGTCCATGCAGCTTCTGTGAAAAGTTTGCACTCAGTAGGCCTATGTACGATTCCCATTGAATGAATTGTGTCGGTGACTGTAGGAAGTATGTTCAGGGACATCCAGTTATTGTTTTTCCTTGATCATTTTGTAAAATAATAGCATCTTACACTTTCATCTGTTGGAACTGTCAAATCGCAGGAATTCCGATTGCTGTCCTTGGTGCTGAATCCGGCCCGGGCCTAGTCTACACAAGAAAAGGAAAGTAGACCATCAATGTAGGGTGTTCCAGCAAGAGTGGACATTGAAATATTTCTTTATTGAGCATCGCTGTCTTGAAAGACTACAACTTGTCCCACAGTTGTTGATATTCTTATGAGGCATAACCCCAGACTTTGAAATTACAGAGGAGCTTGCTTCAATGCAGTCAATGAAGACCACAACCACAGGGAAATATTTATTGGAGGAGGTTAATAAGAGTGTGGCAAGCTGGGACTGAGTTTTGAAAAGTTTATCCAGTGTGACCACTGATGGGTGCCCAAACGTTGGCCTTTTGCAAAGGATGCAAGATCAAGTAGCTGAGCTGAACATGGATAGGAATGTTTTCCTGCATTGCATTATTGATCAAGAGGTGTTCTGTAAAGGTGTTCTGAAAATGAGCCATGTTGTGGATGCAGTCACGAAAGTGGTGAACTTCATAAGAGCAAAATCTTTAAACCACAGGCAGTTTGTCTCACCTTTTGAAGAGACAGAGTTGGGTCATGTAGATCTCCCCATCTACACAAACGAGAGATGGCTGAGGTTCGGAAAGGTGCTTAAAAGGGTGTGTGACCTGGAGTCGGAGATTGGTGAGTTTTTACAAGTGAAAGGAAAATATGTGGATTCCCCTCAACAGCAAGATAAAGAATGTTTGGCCAATTTTTTTTTTTTTTGCCTTCACCGTGGACATCTTAGCCTCATGAATGAACTGAATACCAAACTACAAGGGAAGGGCCTTTTTGCATATCAGATGTACAGCCTTGTCAAAGCCTTCAAGGGAAAATTACTTCTCCTGACCCGCCAAGTAGAAGCAACTATCCCACACACCTTCTGACACTACTAGTCTGTTCCCTATCAGATGACCAGTGGGAGAAGTATACATCGCTTCTGTGTGTTCATTTTGAGGATTTCAAAGTGTTAGAAGATGACATGCTGTTGGTTTCCTCTCCTTTCACCTTCAATGTGGATAACGCTCTCACTGACCTGCAACTTGAGCTTATCCATCTTCAGTCTGATGCAGTGATTGTTTTGAATAGTTCTCCAATGTCACTGACAAGGTTTCATGCATCTCTTGATGAACAAAACAAAGATTAGGAGTCATGCTCCGATGTTTGTACTGTTTGGGTCAACCTTTGTATGTGAACAGACATTTTCAGTGATGAAATATAACAAGTCAAGGCATAGATAATCTCTTACTGACTCACCTCTCAGCAGTCCTGCGCATAGCAACATCAAAAACTATACCTGACTTCACTGCTCTAGTCAATGCCCATCAGAGGCTTCACTCCTCACACTGATTGAGTAGTTTAAATGTAATGTTGAGTTCTCTTTCTTGTGCTGAATGCAGTGTACTTTTCCCTCCGTGTAGTTCATTGCATGTTTAATAATGAAAATACCAATCAAAAGGAGAACATGGATGAGGTTAATTTCTGTGAATGTTAAAAAAAAGTTAAATAGGTAGCATATCTGGATGTGATTTACAGTCGATATATCTGCCAACACAGTCATACACATGATGTAGAATCATGTAATATGATTCTGGCCCGTGATGGCTAGAATACATACTAATGTGGCCCTCCATGGAAAATAATTGCCCAGGCCTGGTGTAGATGTTTTTTGAAAGACATTTGATTGGCTACATGTTTGTTATAACTAGGCCTATTGTAGGGTTAATGTATACTTTTAAAAATAACTATATGGGCAATTCCACAGTAACGGAATTGCGCTGAGACTCAGATTTGAAATGTATGCCAAACAACCATTGATTTCAACGTTTAACAAACCATTCAACTCTATGCTCAAGGACTACATTAAACAATTTACGCAGATTTTTTTTTTTTACAAAGACACATTTTTTGTTGGAACTTTGCAGGTGTGAAGTTTGGTAACAATTTTGGTAAAATCTCTCAATTTGTGACCACGTTTCCAAAACTGTGTTAAAAATCTGCTCCGAAATAGGATTAAATATGTCTGCTGAAAGAATGGGATGTCAGCTATGATGTGACACCTTGAGTTTGAATTTTTTTTAAACATTTTGGTTATTGTAAGTGAAGTGGATTTACTCTCTAACAGAATTGCGGTAACAATTCCATCATGGGTCCCTGATCTGGATTACACAGAAATGCAAAAATTATGGATATGAATGTCATTCTCTTCATGGTAATATATCCTAAATAGAAAAGGTACAAAAGGTAGAAAGGTAGAAATATGTTATATCCTCCTTCACATATTTGGGTATTCTTCTACACACTGGCTATTATTTTAACGAGCTCCACAACCAAACATGACCAAATTTGGTTGTACCGGACCAAATCTGAACCAATCATAGATGTATATATGTCTGCAGCAGAGGAGCAAGAGAGAGTCATGAGAAAATTAATTTTGATCAGTCATGGAAATAAAAGTGCTGAAAACATATTGCCTACCTAATTTGAAAAGAAGGGAAAAATACTGGTATTTTGGTTTAGGTGAAGGCCAACTAATGCATAATATTGCAATATTGTCAAAATGATACAATATGATATTGTCAAGATAATACCCCGACTTCTAACTGTATCAACACCCACCCCCATTTATAGTGTACTCAACTCTAATATGATCTGTGTACTGTACTGAACTATACTCTAGCGTGCCTTATACTACTGTTCTTTACTGTCGTCAACTGGGATCTACTGTACTGCAATGTACTGATCTGAACTATCATACATTTTCTTTACTGTGCTCTACTGTACTGTCCAAACTTGTGAAACATATGATTGGTTCAGATGATCCGGCCAAATTAAGGCCTGTCCAGACATCTGTCGTCCAGGTGTCTGTGCGTCTGCGGACTGACCAAATTTCAATGTCCACAGACGTCCGGTGCCGGTCAGTCCACAATGAGCAAGAGAATGGTTGCCTAAAGAAGTGTTAAACAAATCCAAATATATTTTAGATTTTAGATTCTTCAAAGTAGCCACCCTTTGCCTTGATGAAAGCTTTGCACACTCTTGGCATTCTCTCAACCAGCTTCACATTGCATGCTTTTCCAACAGTCTTGAAGGAGTTCCCACATGCTGAGCACTTGATGGCTGCTTTTCCTTCGCTCTGCGGTCCAACTCATCCCTAACCATCTCAATTTGGTTGAGGTCGGGATTGTGGAGGCCAGGTCATCTGATACAGCAATCCATCACTCTCCTTCTTGGTCAAATAGCTCTTACACAGCCTGGAGGTGTGTTGGGTCATTGTCCAGCTGAAAAATGATAGTCCTACTAAGCGCAAACCAGAAGGGATGGCGTATCACTGCAGAATGCTGTGGTAGCCATGCTGGTTAAGTGTGTCTTGAATTAAATAAATAAATCACAGTGTTACCAGCAAAGCACCACCACACCATAACATCAACTCCTCCATGCTTTACGGTGGGAAGTACACATCTAGAGATTATCCGTTAACCCACACCATGTCTCGCAAAGACGCGGTGGTTGGAACCAAAAATCTCCAATTTGGACTCCAGACCAAAGGACAAATTTCCACCGATCTAATGTCCATTGCTCGTGTTTCTTGGCCCAAGCAAGTCTCTTCTTATTATTGGTGTCCTTTTAGTGGTGGGTTCTTTACAGCAATGGACCATGAAGGCCTGATTCACGCAGTGTCCTCTGAACAGTTGATGTTTAGATTAGAGGTCGACCGATTTATGATTTTTCAACGCCGATACCGATTATTGGAGGACCAAAGAAAGCCAATACCGATTAAATCGGCCTATTTATTTGTAATATGACAATTGCAACCATACTGAATGAACACTTATTTTAACATAATATAATCAATTTAGCCTTGAATAAATAATGAAATGTTCAATTTGGTTTAGATAATGCAAAAAACAAAGTGTTGGAGAAGAAAGTAAAAGTGCAATATGTGCCATGTAAGAAAGCTAACACTTAAGTTCCTTGCTCAGAACATGAGAACATAGGAAAGCTGGTGGTTCCTTTTAACATGAGTCTTCAATATTCCCAGGTAAGAAGTTTTCGGTTGTAGTTATTATAGGAATTATAGGACTATTTCCCTCTATACCATTTGTATTTCATTAACCTTTGAATATTGGATGTTCTTATAGGCACTTTAGTATTGCCAGTGTAACAGTATAGCTTCCGTCCCTCTCCTCGCCCCTACCTGGGCTCGAACCAGGAACACAAAGACAACAGCCACCCTCGAAGCAGCGTTACCCATCGCTCCACAAAAGCCGCGGCCCGAACAACCACTCCAAGTTTCAGTGCGAGTGACGTTTGAAACGCTACTAGCGCTCACCCCGCTAACTGGCTAGCCATTTCACATCGGTTACACCAACCTAATCTCAGGAGTTGATAGGCTTGAAGTCATAAACAGCTTCTGGCAAATGCACGAAAGTGCTGTTTTGAATGAATGCTTACGAGCCTGCTGCTGCCTACCATCGCTCAGTCAGACTGCTCTATCAAATCATAGACTTAGTTATAACATGATAACACACAAAAATATGAGCCTTAGGTCATTAATATGGCCGAATCCGGAAACAATCACCTCGAAAACAAGCCGTTTATTCTTTCAGTGAAATATGGAACTGTTCCGGGTGGCATCCATAAGTCTAAATATTCCTGTTACATTGCACAACCTTCAATGTTATGTCATAATTACGTAAAATTCTGGCAAATTAGGCGGCCCAAACTGTTGCATATACACTTACTCTGCGTGCAATGAACACGAGAAGTGACAATTTCACCTGGTTACTATTGCCTGCTAACCTGGATTTCTTTTAGCTAATTATGCAGGTTTAAACATATACTTTTGTGTATTGATTTTAAGAAAGGCATTGATGTTTATGGTTAGGTACACATTGGAGCAACAATACGCACCGCATCGATTATATGCAGCGCATGACACGCTAGATAAACTAATATCATCAACCATGTGTAGTTTGCTAGTGATTATGATTGATTGTTTTTTATAAGTCTAATGCTAGCTAGCAACTTACCTTGGCTTACTGCATTCGCGTAACAGGCAGTCTCCCCGTGGAGTGCAATGAGAGGCAACTGTAAGGTTGCAAGATTGAATCCCCCGAGCTGACAAGGTAAAAATCTGTTGTTCTGCCCCTGAACGAGGCAATTAACCCACCGCTCCTAGGCTGTCATTGAAAATAAGAATGTGTTCTTAACTGACTTGCCTAGTTAAATAAAGATTAAATAAAGGTGTACATTTTTTTAATAGGCCAAATCTGTGTCCAAAAATACCGATTTCCAATTGTTATGAAAACTCGGCCATTCCGATTATTTTTTTATTTTATTTTAACCTTTATTTTACTAGGCAAGTCGGTTAAGAACACATTCTTATTTTCAATGACGGCCTAGGAACTGTGGGCTAACTGCCTGTTCAGGGGCAGAACGACAGATTTGTACCTAGTCAGCTCGGGGATTTGAACTTGCAACCTTTCAATTACTAGTCCAATGCTCTAACCACTAGGCTACCCTGGTGGTCAACCTCTAGTTGAGATGTCTATTACTTGAACTCTAATGAACTTGTCCTCTGCAGCAGAGGTAACTGGGTCTTCCATTCCTGTAGCAGTCCTCATGAGTGCCAGGTTCATCATAGCGCTTGATGGTTTTTGCGACTGCACTTGAAGAAACTTTTAAAATTCTTGAAATGTTCCATATTGACTGACCTTCATATCTTAAGGTAATGATGGACTGACATTTCTCTTTGCTTATTTGAGCTGTTCCTGCTATAATATGGACTTGGTCTTTTACCAAATAGGGCTTTTTTCTGTATTCCACGCCTACCCTGTCATAACATAGTTGATTGGCTCAAACGAAAGAAATTCCAGAAATAAACTTTTTAAGAAGGCACACCTGTTAATTGAAATGCATTCCAGGTGACTACCTCATGAAGCTGGTTGAGAGAATGCCAATAGTGTGCAAAGCTGTCATCAAGGCAAAGGGTGTCTATTTGAAGAATCTCAAATTTAGATTTGCTTAACTTTTTTATGTTGGTTTCTATGTGATTTAATGCGTAAAATAATAAAAGATTTGAGCTAATCTAGGTTTATAATTCATCAGATGTGTTGCACCACTTAATCATTGATCCAGATTTAAAATTAACTGTTTTAAACTATGATTGGTGACCTGTTACACCAATATGAGGTATTTCATGAGTTGAAACGAAGTAACTAGCCTACTTGACAATTGCTGTTCGTTGATAAGATAATAACAATGTAACATTAGAACTACTGCATCTCCATTGTGAAAGGTTGTCATGGGTTGGCTGATTTGAAATAAAATATGTTATTTGCCAGTACTAGAAATAACTAATTCTTTCGCTAACATTAGCTACTGTAGCTAGCTAGTTTCTAAACCAAGCTAGCTAGCATACAATGTTATTTATTATTATCATTACTTAACGTTTTTTAGCCATTATTTGTCCGTTAGCCACCTGATCATGGCACGCCAAAGCAGTTCAGATATCTGGGCTGATGGAAGTATTTTGTAACGTACTGGAGGATAAAAAGACAGACAACACGACCAAAAATAAGACCGACACCTGGGCCATTTTATGCAACAAATGTAATAGATCAACACAGATTTTAAAGAGAAGAGGGACCCAAATCAGATGAAACAGTGCTGGAAAATGACAAGCGGAGCCGGAGGGGGGCCTCCGTCCAAGGGAATTGATCCTATCACCCAGAATAGATGTGAGATTTCCCAGCAGTTTGCTCCTCTCTATAACCCCTATGACGATGACCGACAACTTGACCCACCATTATTTAGTAAGCATAAATAACGGGTAAATATCAATGCCTATAATGCACGTTAAAACTAACGTTAATGCTACTTCACTACAATGTTATCAGGCCCTTTACAGCATGTTGCTAAACATCATAATTTGTACCAAGGCTGGGCATATCATAAGCCCCAATTCAATTGTTTACAAAATGGGCACGTAGCCTACTGATAATGAGTTATTTATCAGAAAACTCAACATGATTCAACTTGTCTAATTATTCTCTTAGGAATTAGTTTTGGTCTCTCCACAGTAAATATTATCAGTTAAATCACCTCAGTTTAGAATGAATCTCCAATCTACATTTATATATTTTTAATTCATTGAGCAACAGGCTTAAATTTAATCTAGGTTTAAAGTGAAAACTAAATTTAGATTAGAGGATGGATTTCATTTCACTAGGATTCATTTAAAACTAAGTTTAAAATTTGGTTCAACAAGAAAAATGGATAAACCTTTTAACCTAATTTAGGTGTTAATCCATATTGGTGCATCCCACCCCATATGTGTTATTTCATAGTTTTGATGACTTGACTATTATTCTACAATGTAGAAAATAAAGAAAAACCCTTGAATAAGTAGGTGTTCTAAAACTTTTGACTGGTAGTGTATGTATGCATACGTATACACATGCATGCATGCATAAACTCAGCAAAAAAAGAAGTCCCTTTTTCAGGACCCTGTCTTTCAAAGATAATTTGTAAAAATCCAAATAACTTCACAGATCTTCATTGTAAAGGGTTTAAACTCTGTTTCCCATGCTTATTCAATGAACCATGTACAATGAATGAACATGCACCTGTGGAACGGTCGTTAAGACACTAACAGAAGGTAGGCAAAAGAAAAACACCAAAAGAAAGATCACCAAGGTCCCTGCTCATCTGCGTGAACATGCCTTAGGCATGATGCAAGGAGGCATGAGGATTGCAGATGTGGCCAGGGCAATAAATTGCAATGTCCGTACTGTAAGATGCCTATGACAGCACTACAGGGAGACAGGACGGACAGCTGATCGTCCTCGCAGTGGCAGACCACGTGTATCAACACCTGCACAGGATCTGTATATCCGAACATCACACCTGCAGGACAGGATGGCAATAACTGCTCGAGTTACACCAGGAACGCACCTCCATCAGTGCACACTGTCCTTAATAGGCTGAGGGAGGCTGGACTGAGGGCTTGTAGGCCTGTTGTAAGGCAGGTCCTCACCAGACATCGCCGGCAACAACGTTGCCTATGGGCACAAACCCATCATCGCTGAACCAGACAGGACTAGGGTTGTGTGGGGTGGTGTGTCACAGCATCATCGGACTGAGCTTGTTGTCATTGCAGGCAATCTCAATGCTGTTCGTTACAGGGAAGACATCCTCCTCCCTCATGTTGTACCCTTCCTGCAGGCTCATCCTGACATGACCCTCCAGCATGACAATGCCACCAGCCATCCCGCTCGTTCTGTGCGTGATTTTCTGCAAGACAGGAATGTCAGTGTTCTTCCACGGCCAGCGAAGAGCCCAGATCTCTATCCCATTTAGCAAGTCTGGGACCTGTTGGGTCGGAGGGTGAGGGCTAGGTGCCTTGGTGGAAGAGTGGGGTAACATCTCACAGCAAGAACTGGCAAATCTGGTTTAGTCCATGAGGAGGAGATGCACTGCAGTACTTAATGCAGCTGGTGGCCACACCAGATACTGACGGTTACTTTTGATTTTGACCCCCCCCTTTGTTCAGGGACACATTGTTCCATTTCTATTAGTCACATATCTGTGGAACTTGTTCAGTTTGTCTCAGTTGTTGAATCTTATGTACATACAAATATTTACACATGTTAAGTTTGCTGAAAATAAACACAGTTGACAGTGAGAGAACGTTTATATTTTTTTGTTTACATACAGTGCCTTCGGAAAGTATTCAGCCCCCTTGACTTTTTCCACATTTTGTTATGTTACAGCCTTATTCTAAAATTGATGAAATGAAACGTTTTATTACAAATATAAAATCTGAAATAAGTTATTTCCATACGTGTTCAGTCCCTTTGATAGGAGACTCGAAATTGTGCTGAGGATCATTCTTTTTCCATTGATCATCATTGAGATGTTTCTACATCTTAATTCAAGGGGACTTTCAATGCTGCAGAAATGTTTTGGTACCTTTCTCCAGATCTGTGCCTCTCGTCTCAGAGATCTACGGACAATTCCTTCAACCCCATGGCTTGTTTTTTTTTAGCCTGAAATGCACTGTCAACTGCGGGGCCTTTTATATAGACAGGTGTGCCTTTCCAAATCATATCCAATCAGTTGAATTTGCCACAGGTGGACTCCCAAGTTGTAGAAACATCTCAAGCATGATCATTGGAAACAGGATGCATCCGAGCACAGTTTCGAGTGTCATAGAAAAGGGTCTGAATACTTAAGATATTTATTTTATTTGTAATTTTTTTTTGTAACAATTTCTAAAAACCGGTTTACGTTTTTCCATTATGGGGTATTGTGTGTAGATTGATGTCGAGAATTATTTAATCCATTTTAGAATAAGGCTGTAACGTAACAAAATCTGAAAATATCGAAAGGGGTCTGAATACTTTCCGAATGCACTCTAGGCCTAGCTGCTGGTCCTGCTGGATTGGAACCCTGAATGACTCCATAATCAACCACAGCGTGTGTATTTGGAGGTTAAGACTATTTTACATGTTGCTACCGTAGGTGAGCCCACTGCTAACACTTTGTTAACAATCGGAGAGGAGGGCCTGCGGCGAGAATTGTGCTTTTCTGGTAAACATATAAGAATGCTATAGTTTAATCTCAGATGGAACAGCAATAGCTTGTGGAAAATCTGTGTTTTATATTTAGTCCCAGATCACATGGTTGATGCTAGGTAATGGTGCAGGCTAAGTGAATAATATCATATAATAGTCTGCAGTAAGTCTTTAGAGTGGTGGAGGGGTATTAGACTGCAATATGTGTGTTTGGTTTATGGTGCTGAGCATTAAATCTGTTGTGAGCATGATTTTGTTTTGCTTGTTTCGTCACGTCTAGAAGGGCCGGGCGAAATGGCCTAAAAAGCATGTCAATTTTCTTCTTAAAATGTGTGTGATTCAAGATATACAGTAAATTTTCTCTAAATAGGCGTTGTTGTACAATTAAAGATCAAATCTGCATTTCAGACAGACAGAAGTAATGTAATGAATTCAGGGCTTGTGAAATTATACCTCGGCAAAATATAAGCCTCCAACAACTTAAGACCCACTAATTTTAATTTATAAAAAATATTTTAACCTGCTTTTTTTGCAATTATCATTGATTTGGCTTTCAAGTCTGAAAATTCCAGTTTTGTTAAACATTTTACCAGAATGCATGCAGAATGCACATTCACCAATAATGATTAACTTCTTTTTGTTGCAGTCGTTATAAAAAATTAACACAGGTCTCATACACTCGCTCAAGCACAAGTCTACATGCTAGTGTGTAGCCAGCTAATCTTATTTTCCATGTTTAGCAAACATTTTTGCTAACTAACAATTTAGAACAGTTGAATTGTTTTGAACACACCCTTCTGTCTCCAACTGTTTGAACAGCCTGTCCACTTTGTTCAGATGTTGAAATCAAGTGGCTTAACTTATTTCACAGAATGAGTTGCCAATTCCGTATGTAATTGTGTTTTTATGCTTCTTGAACATTTATAAAACAGACCAGACAGGTGGTATAACCGTATTTGGCTAAAATGCTGCTAGCCGTGCGTGGTACTGCAATGCCGCGCTTGACAAACTAAGCCTACATTTTCCAGAATCAATGTTCATTGATTCTCCCGTTTTAGTAGTGTCTGCTCTGCCCACAATTTGAGTTGAGACATAAAAAGTGTATCGTTAGAGAAGTAAACCTTTCTATTACACTAAAATAATGTCTCAATGCTTTTCGGTGTCCATATGACCGATTTTCTGTTGAACCAAAGCTCAAATGCAAATATCGAGTTGAAACCACTTGACAGCGAGGAAGAAGCGATCTCTCGTCTTTGTTGTGAAGTGGCAGAGGGAGGAGCTTGGTGTGTGTAAGTGGGAAGGTGCACACAGCCTACAGTCATTGTAAACAGCACAGAACTAGCGAAAGAAACGAGACCAAAGACAACATACATGCTTGTAAAAAGGAGCCAGCCCTAGTGTCTAGCCCAAAGTCCAGTCAGATTGAATAGATTTCAAGGCTAGCTAGATATGTTTAATAGTGTATTTGCAGCAAGGAGGTTGACAATGAAAAGTTTTGACAAAAGGGTAGCTAATAATGAACTCTATAATGGGTGAAGAGCTTCATGTGTACTGACCAATTGACTTCAAATGACGAGGCTAGCTGAATCACTGACCTTACCAGCCAATGGTTGACTTGCCACATTGCTGAGTTCCTGAAGGTTGAGACTTTAAACAATTGCTTTTGATGACACCACCATCTCCTTGTGTTTTCAGTCTTAGAGTTCCAGTATGTGTTTAGATGTTGGAATGGAAGGTTTCTGAAAGAAATATCAGATAGTGCTATTTTGGTGCGCTCTCCTCCTGCCCCCTCAGAACATGAAATTAGAAGGGAAGATTGAGTAAGATGAATTGTGCTGGCATCTAGAAGCCAGAATAATCCGTGTCTATTGCCTGAGCCCTCTTTAATTCCTTTCCAATGTTATTTATTTAATAATATGTTGACTTTGTGGGCCTAGATTATGCTGCGGTGATTATACACCATTATAATTTTCCATGAAAGAATATTGAACTCTTACGTCGCTGCATTTGTACAATTCACTTAATAAGGAAAATGGTGAGTTGTCTGGACATTTAGTTGATTCTTCTCTAATTGGTACAGCTGGGAGTTCAGTTACCACCCATACTTTCTTTGGACGAGAATATGAGCTGTTCAGCAGATCTCTTCATATACCTGCCATTACATTGATGAGTACTAGGTCTATATGAAGTTTGTGGTCATATGCACATCCTTAAAACCATAGGTGCTGGGCTAATAAAGATTTCTAGTAAAGAACAATTTCAGCAGCATTCAGCAGCATTCAGCAAACTGAGCATTGTTATTGAGGAGTCCACAATTCAAAAGAACCATGAATAAATGTTTCTTTCAGGTGGTTCTGCTCTGTATCTGCATGGGAGGTATTCCCTTTCTGTGTCACTTAGTGCTTTCCTGTCATTTCCATGTAGTATGACCCATGAGCACCAATGTGAAGTTCATAGGAGCATATCAAAATGGGTGTCAAATGAATGCTAAGAGTCTATATTTTGGAGAAATGAAGGCACAAACAAGGTTTCCATCCAACCATTTCATGCGGATGAATTATTTGACACATGAAAAAGTCACGACCGGGCTGAGGGAAACGTTTGGTAGACTCGGTGTATATACAGACAGTTTGTGGGCCTGGTAACAGATAAAGACTGACTCTGATGCTGTTGAAATGCAGTTCTTGAGGAGAAACGACCACACAGGATGTGTGTACATCTTGCCAGCCAAAGATGACAAGGCTTGGGTAGCTGTAGGTCAAGTTGTCCAGTCCCTGTGTCCTTTTGTGGACAACGGGGAGGAGGTACCATTTCATAGAGCCTGTACTGGCAGATTAAAAGGTGTGAGATTAATACAAAGCATGAGTTTATAGAAATACTTTCAATTGAGTTTGCATGTTTATTCTGTTACTCAGTAGGTGATTGATAATAACATTTAATATTTAAAAAAGACATTTGTCATTAATCTAGAATATCATTTTTATGTTTGCTTTTCTGTAAACCAATTTCTGTGTTCATGCAAGTGACTGACTGAACACCTCACTTTAGTATCTGCAATTTGGCAGTACGCTCAGACCCTTGTTTTGAGAACAATATCTCAGTTTCAAGGTCTCACCATGGCGAGAAGAAGCCTCGTGAGGTATTGGTCTGCCACATGCATGAACCAGTATTTGCCGGTCATATGAATGAAGTGAATGTTAGTTAATTCTGAATGATGAATAAGCTTAATCATGCAAATATGACTTGTCTGCAGTATGTAAGAGAACTGCCTGAGAGAGCTCCTGACAGACATTCACTGGTGCACTGAGTTTGTTGGAACCTCTCCAGAGCACTGATAATAAACAATGATTAATTTACTGTTGACTGAGTGTCCCTGGGTAGTATTTCCACGACATTTTGTTGAAGCACCTTTGGCAGCGATTTCAGCCTTGAGTCTTCTTGGGTATGACGCTACAAGTTTGGTACACCTGTATTTGGGCAGTTTCTCCCATTCTTCTCTGCAGAGCCTCTCAAGCTCTCAGGTTGGATGGGGAGCGTCGCTGCTCTGCTATTTTCAGGTCTCTCCAGAGATGTTCAATCGGTTTCAAGTCCGGGCTCTGGTTGGGCCACTCAAGGACATTGAGACTTGTCCCGAAGCCACTCCTGCGTTGTTTTGGCTGTATGCTTAGGGTTGTTGTCTTGTTGGAATGTGAACCTTCACCCCAGTCTGAGGTCCTGAGCACTCTGGAGCAGGTTTTCATCAAGGATCTATCTGTACTCTTATCCGTTCATCTTTGCCTCGATCCTGACTAGTCTCCCAGTCCCGCCGCTCAAAAACATCTCCACAACATGATGCTGCCACCATGCTTCACCGTAGGGATGGTGCCAGGTTTCCTCCGCACGTGACTCTTGGCATTCAGGCCAAAGAGTTCAATCATGGTTTCATCAGCCAAGAGTATCTTATTTCTCATGGTCTGAGAGTCTTTAGGTGCCTTTTGGCAAACTCCAAGCGGGCTGTTGTGCCTGTAACTGAGGAGTGGCTTCTGTCTGGCCACTCTACAATAAAGGCCTGATAGGTGGAGTGCTGCAGAGATGGTTGTCCTTCTGGAAGGTTCTCCCATCTCCACAGAGGATCTCCAAAGCTCTGTCAGTCACCATCAGGTTCTTGGTAACCTCCTTGACCGAGGCCCTTCTCCCCTGATTGCTCAGTTAGGCCGGTTGGCCAGCTCTAGGAAGAGTCTTGGTGGTTCCAAACTTCTTCCATTTAAGAATGATGGAGGCCACTGTGTTCTTGGGGATTTTCAATGCAGCAATAATGATTTGGTACCCTTCCCCAGATCTCTGCCTTGACACAATCCTGTCTCGGAGCTCTACGGACAATTTCTTCGACTTCATGGCTTTGTTTTTGCTCTGACATACACTTTCCAAATCATGTCCAATCAAATTGAATTTACCACCGATGGACTCCAAGTTGTAGAAACATCTCATGGGTGATCAATGGAAACAACAGGATTCACCTAAGCTCAATTTCGAGTCTCATATCAAAGGGTCTGAATACTTATGTAACTATTTCTGTTTTCGTTTTCATACATTTGCAAATATTTCTACAAACCTGTTTTTGCTATGTCATTATGCGGTGTTGTGTGTAGATTTTTTAAAAACATTTTAGGATAAGGCTATAACGTGATAGTCAGAGGGTCTGAATACTTTTTGAATGCACTGTGTATATATATATATATACATGTATGTATGTATGTATGTATGTATGTATGTATGTATGTATGTATGTATGTATGTAGGTATGTAGGTATGTAGGTAGGTAGGTAGGTAGGTACACAGTGCATTCAAAAAGTATTCAGACCCTCTGACTATCACGTTATAGCCTTATCCTAAAATGTTTTTAAAAAATCTACATCTACAGAAATAAATAAAAAAAAGTTTAAACGTTTAGCATAATATATATATATATATGTTTTCGTTTTCATACATTTGCAAATATTTCTACAAACCTGTTTTTGCTATGTCATTATGCGGTGTTGTGTGTAGATTTTTTAAAAACATTTTAGGATAAGGCTATAACGTGATAGTCAGACATACATACATACATATCTGATATATATATATATATATTATGCTAAACGTTTAAACTTTTTTTTATTTATTTCTCGCACAGAAGGACAGGCTGGCCAATAGAGTAGGTGAACTTTTTTACTAATAGGGAGAGTAGATAGACATAGCCTAGTGCTTATGCTAGTCATTAGGTCTGCTCATCTTATTGGCTGACGAAAGGGAAATGTGGACATTTCTTCTAGCATCTTCAATATGCGCCTTCGGAATTCGATAAGACATCCCCGATGTGTCTGTCTTCATTTGTAGCCTACTTCGGAGCTGAGATGCCTGTGAGAAGGACCTGAAAACGTGAGGGGCATTGGCTAATGCCTGTTGGCCACAGCAGGGCTAGTATAGGGACATGTCCAGTGCAGGTCTAGTGAATAAGCGTCCGCTTAGGCCACCGCGGCTGCTAGGGAGCCCTGACCAAGAGGTTGACTCTATCCATGATTCACAGCTGCAGGGAGAGCTGTGACACACTGGTCCCTCAGAAATGTAGCTACGGGGTTTGATTGGTTTTCTGAATTTTTCATTCTCTTTTTCTCAGGCGTTGAGACCTCCATTGTTTGGATTAGAAAAACCAAGTGTTGTAATGAAGAGGGCGGGGGCTCTGTGTGGGTGTTTGAGTGAGAAAGACCGAGGAGAGCCAACTAGTAAAAGCACAGCTCCCTTCATTATTAACTCATTGTGTTGACAATATCAAAGAGCAATTCCAGACTCTGAAGTTAAGTGTTAGGTGCAAGCCAGACTACTGCCCCCCAACCACATCTAGTTTAGGGCCCCCAAAAGGCTGGGGCGTGCCCTGGCTATGTCAATGCACTCCTACAGACTGCACCGAATCCAGCTTTCTTGTGTCTACCGAATCTTGTGAGAACAGCTTGACTCAGTACTCCTTTAATGACATGCATGTCGATACTTGCCTTGTCACAAGAATGTCAACATTTTTTTTATTTTTTTTTTACATTTTAAAATATAACCTTTATTTAACTAGGCAAGTCCGTTATGAACAAATTCTTATTTACAATGACGGCCTACCGGGGAACATTGGGTTAACTGCCTTGTTCAGAGGCAGAATGATTTTTTTTTTTTTTTTTTTTAAACATGTGTTGCCCATAATAAATAAAGCAGGTAAAGTAGAGATTACTTCTGTGGAGGCTTGCTGATTAACCTGACTGGGGCTTGTCACAACTGGAATATAGACTACCCTACTACATGACTAATAGAGTATCGCAGTATGAGTCATAATACCCCAAAAGCCTAGTGGTCAAACAGGGAAATTGTTCCAACTGTTTTTCCACTTCATAATTCACACTGGGAATTTTAGAAGCAATAACAAATAAGGGCTGTGTTTTGTGTAGGCTTACCCTGGTGTAATGTTTTGCTAACTGTAATTATTTCAAGAACAAGGTGACTTTTATCAATATATTCGCCTGTATTTACCCCAACAATGTGGCTATCATAAAGAACTACAAATGTTTATGCTGGTGCAGCGGACTGCTATAGATAGTTCCGCTAATACAGGACTATTGAAGGCCCAGTGCACTACTTTTGTGATTTAAAAATAAATAAATTGTGTGTATATATGCATGTAAGACACACACACACACACACACACACACACACAGTTGAAGTCGGAAGTTTACACACACTTAGGTCCACAAATGTCTTGTTACCGAACTATAGTTTTGGCAAGTCGGTTAGGACATCTACTTTGTGCATGACACAAGTAATTTTTCCAACAATTGTTTACTGACACAGTGAATTATAAGGGAAAAAGTCTATCACAATTCCAGTGGGTCAGAAGTTAACAAACGAATTTGACTGTGTCTTTTAAACAGCTTGGAAAATTCCAGAACATGATGTCATGGCTTTAGAAGCTTCTGACATCATTTGAGTCAATTGGAGGTGTATCTGTGGTTGTATTTCAAGGCCTACCTTCAAACTCAGTGCCTCCTTTGCTTGACAACATGGGAAAATCAGAAGAAATCAGCCAAGACCTCAGAAAAAAAGTCTGGTTCATCTTTTGTGAGCAATTTCCAAACGCCTGAAGGTACCACGTACATCTGTACAAACAATAGTACGCAAGTATCAACACCATGGGACCACGCAGCCGTCATACCGCTCAGGAAGGAGACACGTTCTGTCTCCTAGAGATGAATGTACTTTGGTACGAAAAGTGCAAATCAATCCCAGAACAACAGCAAAGCACCTTGTGAAGATGCTGGAGGAAACGGGTACAAAAGTATCTATATCCACATTAAAATGAGTCCTATATCGACAACCTGAAAGGCCGCTCAGCACGGAAGAAGCCACTGTTCCAAAACAGCCATAAAAAAGCCAGACTACGGTTTGCAACTGCACATGGGGACAAAGATCGTACTTTTTGGAGAAATGTCCTCTGGACTGATGAAACGAAAACAGAAATATTTGGCCATAATGACCATCGTTATGTTTGGAGGAAGAAGGGGGAAGCTTGCAAGCTGAAGAACACCATCCCAACCGTGAAGCACGGGGATGGAGCATCATGTTGTGGGGGTGCTTTGCTGCAGGAGGGACTGGTGCCGTTCACAAAATAGATGGTGTCATGAGGGAGGGAAATTATGTGGATACTTTGAAGCAACATCTCAAGACATCAGTCAGGAAGTTGAAGCTTAGTCACAAATGGGTCTTCCAACTGGACAATGACCCCAAGCATACTTCCAAAGTTGTGGCAAAAGTGGGGGTGCTTTGCTGCAGGAGGGACTGGTGCCGTTCACAAAATAGATGGTGTCATGAGGGAGGGAAATTATAAACTATAGAACATGTGTGGGCAGAACTGAAAATGTGTCTGTGAGCAAGGAGGCCTACAAACCTGACTCAGTTACACCAGCTCTGTCAGGAGGAATGGACCAAAATTCACCCAACTTATTGTGGGAAGCTTGTGGAAGGTTACCTGAAACGTTTGACCCAAGTTAAACAATTTAAAGGCAATGCTACCAAATATTAATTGAGTGTATGTAAACTTCTGACCCACTGGGAATGTGATGAAAGAAATATAAGCTGAAATAAATCACTCCACTATTTTTCATTTCACATTCTTAAAATAAAGTGGTGACCCTAGCTGACCTAAAACAGATAATTTTTACTAGGATTAAATGTCAGGAATTGTGAAAAACTGAGTTTAAATGTAGTTGGCTAAGGTGTATGTATGTATGTGTGTGTGTGTGTGTGTGTGTGTGTGTGTGTATATGTGTGTGTGTATGTATGTATGTGTATATATGTGTGTGTGTGTATGTATGTGTATATATGTGAGTGTGTGTGTGTGTGTGTGTATAGATAGATAGATATGTAGGTGTATATAATATATATATATACCTTCAGATTTTTCAGGGGGTGCTGCAGCACCCTCAGCACCCCTACTTCCCGCTGCTATGAATGTAGTTAATTCATTAATTGGCAAATGTCTTTAAATTGGGAATTCTCTTAACTGTCTTGGGCAAGTTCTAAATTGGCTCAATATCTGTCAGCAACTGTGTCAGCTAGAGATGACGTGCATGAGCTGGCAGGGATTTGATGTCTTGAATGATGTCTTCTTTGAATGAAATTAGCATTTTTTAATCAGAGTAAATGGCGCCAATTATGTTGACGAAAGTCACATTGTCCGAAATGGTTACATGGTTTTCAAAACGTCATGCCAGGGTTAGCCTACACAAAACACAGCCCTTATTTGAAGTATTTCTAAAATCCCTTAAAAAAGAATTGAAAGGTTGAAAAACAATTGGAACAATTTCCCTGCTTGACTGATAGATTTTATGGGTATTTTGACACCTTCACACTGTTCGGCTCTAAAGCCTGTATTGAAGACCTGTCAGAGGGAAACATGACACATTGTACGTTGGTCTATTCTTCCATGGTATTTTTCTTTCACTTGAAAAATAGAGGTGACCTGCAGACCCTACGGGCTCAGATGCAAAAATGTTCTTTATTTCACCACCTTTATTCTTCTATTTGTTAGTAATGAGACCGTGTGTTAATCATGGTGTTTAGCTCAAGAATGAACTTTAGTGTCCACAAACCCCCACCCCCAGTGTGTCTTCAGATTATTAATGGCCTTTAGAATGTGTTATAATGTTTGTCCGAGGAATTTAGCAACGTCCCCTCATGTAAACTCCATTTGTATATTTGAAAGTGTGACATCCCTGTGTTTTTGTTTATGAATGTGTATGAACCACTCGTGATGTTGCCACTAGTATTGATGTCATACCTGTAAACACACCACCCCATACCATACACGCCAGGATGGACACAACTACAGTGTAATGGCGCCAGAGGGGATGGCTGCCTTTTTACGGGCTCCTAACCAATTGTGCTATTTTGTCTGTTTTTTCGCATTGTTTGTAACTTATTTTGTACATAATGTTGATGCTACCGTCTCTTATGACCAAAAAGAGCTTCTGCATATCAGAACAAAGACTACACACCTTGAACTGGACAAAGATATTTTTTTCTGTAATGAGTCTGACGTGAAGGATATAATGCTGTTCCCAGACAAGGCCCATATCCCTGTCATTCACATTAAGGAAATACAGGGAGGGTGGGAGATCAGGGTGCCTTGTGAGAATTTGTCGGCGAGTGGGTAACCCGCCTCAACCATCTGTTCTATTGGTCAATGTGCAATCGCTGGAGAATTAACTGGATGTGCTCCGTTCGAGGCGATCATTAAGTTTGCTGATCACCGACAATGATGAGACCGCTATAGGGAGGCCAGAGACCTGGCAGGGTGTTGCCAGGACAACAAGCTGTCCCTCCAACGTGAGCAAGACAAAGAAGATGATTGTGGACTACAGGAAAAGAAGGCCCGAACACGCCCCCGTTCACATCAACAGGGCTGTAGTGGGTCGAGAGTTTGAAGTTCCTTGGTGTCCACATCACCAACAAACTATCATGGTCCAAACACACCAAGAAAGTTGGTAAGAGGGCACGACAACACCTTTCCCCCCTTAGGACACTGAAAAGATTTGGCATGGGTCCCCAGATCCTCGAAGTTCTAAAGCTGCATCATCGATAGCATCTGGAATGGTTGCATCACCGCCTGGTATGACAACTGCTCAGCATCCAACCGTAAGGCATTATAGAGGGTAGTGTGTACAGCCTAGTACATCCCAGGGGCTATTTTATTAGACTTTTTAAAATGTAGATGTTCCAAAGGTCTGCATCAGCAGCTTAGAGGCTGTGTGTGGAAGCCAGGAGATGTTAAATGTCTGTTAATGAACTATCAATTACTGTGAGACCATCAGTTGTTTGCTTGACAATCACCGGCTGTTGAAATTTCGTGACCGCCACAGCCCTATTTGCGCATACACCAAAGTTACCGTATCTAATGAGTAATAGATTCAAATGAACAGGTGGATGGGGTTAGTCCCCTTCACCTGTTACATGCCTCTTTCCTCCACCTCCAGTTTGACTCCTGTTGTATTTCAGGTCTGAGAGAGGGAGTGCCCAGGGCCCATGTGCTGCTTCTCTCTCATTCCAACCTGGCCTGGTTTACACGTCTTCAGAGACCGTACAGGGATGTTCAGCCAGCCACTTTCAGTGCCTGTATCGTCTGGGCCCACAGCATGTGCACATGTTATGTATGTTTTGTCACTGAGAGTTGTTATATAACGTATTTTTCAATATTCAGAAAGTATCCAAACCTCTTGACTTTTTCCACATTTTGTTACATTACAACCTTAATCTAAATGTATTAAATTGGAGTCTTTCCTCATCAATTACCCCATAATGACAAAGCAAAAGCAAAAACTGGTAACTGTTTTTGCAAATTTTAAATAAAAGAAAAAACAAATTACATTTAAGTATTCAGAACCTTTACTCAGCACTTTGTTGAAGAACCTTTGGCTTTGATTACAGCTGTCTTGAGTGTGAAGCTACAAGCTTGGCACACCTGTATTCTTCTCTGCAGACTTTCTCAAGCGCTGTCAGGTTGGATGCGGAGTGTCAGTGCACAGCTATTTTCAGGTCTCTCCAGAGATGTTCGATCAGGTTCAAATCGGGGCTCTGGCAGGGTCACTCAAGGACTTGTCTCGAAGCCACTCCTGTGTTGTCTTGGCTGTGTGCTTAGGGTTGTTGTCCTGTGGGAAGGTTAACCTTCACCCTAGTCTGAGGTCCTAAGCATTCTGGAGCAGGTTTTCATCAAGGATCTCTCTGTACTTTGCTGTACTTTCATCTTTGATTCAATCCTAACTAGTCCCCTATTCCCTGCTGTGGAAAAACATCCCCACAGCATGATACTGCCACCACCATGCTTCTGAGAGTCTTTAGGTGCCTTCTACTGAAGAGTGACTTCCGTCTGGCCACTCTACCATTAAAGGCCTGATTGGTGGAGTGCTGCAGAGATGGCTGTCCTTCTGGAAGGTTCTTCCATCTCCACTAAGGAACTCTAGAGTTCTGTCAGAGTGACCATCGGGTTCTTGGTCACCTCCCTGACCAAGGCTCTTATCCCCCGATTGCTCAGTTTGACTGGGCGGCCAGCTCTAGGAAGAGTCTTGGTGGTTCCAAACTTCTTCCATTTAATAATGATGGAGGCCACTGTGTTCTTGTGGATCTTCAATATGGCAGACATATTTTGTTACCCTAACCAAGATCTGTGCCTCGAAACAATCCTGTCTCGGAGCTCTACGGACAATTCGTTCAAACTCATGGTTTGGTTTTTGGTCTGACATGCACTGTCAACTGTGGGACCTTATATAGACAGGTGTGTGCCTTTCCAGATCTTGTCCAGTCAATTGAATTTAACACAAGTGGACTCCAATTTGTGGAAACATCTCAAGGATAATCAATGGAAACAGGATGCACCTGAGATCAATTTCAAGTCACATGGCAAAGGGTCTGAATATGTATGTAAATAAGGTGTTTCTGTTTTTTATTTTAATACATTTGGAATAATGTCTAAACCTATTTTCTCTTTGTCATTATGGGATGTTGAGTGTAGATTGCTTAGATTTGTTTTATTTAATCCTTTTTATAATAAGGCTGTAACGTAACAAAATACTGATTACTTTTCAAAGGCACTGTACCTAATTGAAATGTAGGCCAAAGTGATGGTATTAAGACTAAACAGGATGTGCTCTTTGTCCTACAGCTTGATGTTTGTTATACAAGGCTACTATACTAAGCCTGCTAATTATACTGACATTACTTATTATAATGTGGATCAGTATAAAAATAGTCATAATGAGATCAAGAAAAAGGACAATTATTATTATATATATTATTTTTTGGGACAATTTGGAACAGTGTAAACAACACTACATAAATGATAGACAAACTGTACAAAAATAGTAAGTAAGTAAAACATGCAACAATTTGAAAGATTTTGCTGAGTTACAGTTCATATAATGAAATCAGTCAATTGAAATGAATTAATTAGTCGCTAATCTATGGATTTCACATGGGTGCAGCCATGGGTGGGCCTTGGAGGGCATAGGCCGATCAGAATGAGTTTTTCTCCACGAAATGGCTTTATTACAGACAAATACTCACTTGGTAGATCATGGCCCTTGCGGGGCCAAGGTTGTGCGTTCGATTCCCATGGGGGACCAGTAAAAAAATAAATATTACAAATGATGCACTCACTACTGTAAGTCGCTCTAGATAAGAGTGTCTGGTAAAATGTAAATATCTTTTTTGCTAAATCTTGGTCGACCAACGGTCTATAGACCAAACAATTGACCAGTTGACTAAATTGGGTCAACCCTACTGAAGTCATAGCCAAATCACCTGCTGGGTGATACTTCATGTCATTTTTTTCTTTACTTTTGCAAATGTCATGTCTGTCTTTTGGTGTGTGTATGGTGCATTTTTAACAAATGTCAAATCTGCATGTTGGAAAAGGTGATGTGTGTGTGTGTGTGCTGCTGCCGTGCCTGGTTTCCCTCACTAATGAGCAGAACCATAATCTAGATGAACATTATCTCATTGTTTTGATATATACAGGTGCCCATTTTTAAGGAAGAATATACACTTACTTGGCAATACTTTTACGCTTGTCTGTGACCACACACACAGACGCATGCTCAAACTTATGCACACAGACACACACACTGTTTGTTGGAGGTCACGGAAGGAGTGTTGTATGGCATTGACGCTCATTTGAATCTCATATTAATGCCTAGCTGCTGTTTTTGTGTCACATGCCTGTTTACAAAGTTTGGTATAGTCTGTTGTGCTCAAGAAAGAAAATTGTGTGTTTTGTATGCGTGCAGGTGTTTTTGTGTGTTGATTGTTTGGTGGGGGTTGCCAGGCCTCATGCTGTATCTAATCTGCCAACGCTGTGGCTTTATTCAGGAGTGACACAAATAGAAGGCCAGCTGCAGGAAGAAGGAGGGAGAGAGGCGAGAGAGAAGCAGGGGACAACTAATGGTCCTCTCTATAGTATTACTCACCATGGACGTGGGGCTGTTGTATCCTGGCGCCACGCTTAATTACTGCATCATTACTCCTCCCACTGAATCCTGCAGTCCCTTGTTAAGGCCCCTCCTAAGTGATGTGAATGTGTGTTGTTCATGTACTCAGTCATGAGAGGGCAACTGAAATAGCAGGATGTCTAACTGTAAACCACTCTATGTGCTGATGATGGTCATGTGTAGTAACACAGGCTTACGTCAGTGTGTAAATGTCCCACTAGAAACCTCCCAGTAGTAGAAATACTAGTAGGGGGTTTAAGTCTTCCATCACGCGTCGGTGTGTGTCTGTCTTACTGTGTGTGCGTTTGACTGTGCGTGCATATGTGTCTGTGTAAGTCCGTATTATGTTTGACTTTGTGTGTGTCCGTGTCATTCCAAATCAAATTTTATTCATCACGTGCTTCGGAAACAACAGGTGTGAACTAAAAGTGGAATGCTTACTTACTAGCCCTTCCCAACAATGCAGAGAAACTAAAGAGAAAGAATAGAAAAGTAAAACATGTAACAATAAAAGGAACAATAAATAAACAATGAGGAACAGTAACTTGGCTATATACACTAGTACCAATACCGAGTTGATGGGCAGGGTTCGACATTAATGCTTGTCCGCTTCTCCGTAGCAATTAAAAATAATTGCCGGAGAAGAAGTTTTAAAGATTGTTGTCCAGATGGATAAGCAACCCAAAAAATTGTGTCAAAATCAATCTTTTTTTAAATTTGTAAATTTTAATTACCAATTTCGTGGTATCCAATTGTTTTTAGTAGCTATTATCTTGTCTCATCATGACAACTCCCGTACGGGCTCGGGAGAGACGAAGGTTGAAAGTCATGTGTCCTCTGATACACAAACCAACCAAGCCGCACTGCTTCTTAACACAGCGCGCATCCAACCCGGAAGCTAGCCGCATCAATGTGTCGGAGGAAACAACGTGCACCTGGCAACCTTGGTTAGCACGCACTGCGCCCAGGCCCGCCACAGGAGTCGCTGGTGCGTGATGAGACAATTATATCCCTACCGGCCAAACCCTCCCTAACCCGGACGACGCTAGGCCAATTGTGCGTCGCCCCATGGAGCCTGGGCGCAAACCCAGAGTCAAAATCACTATCAAACAATTTGGCTACTCCGATCAGAATTGTATTGAAAGTGTCCTTTGGATGCGATGTGTTACGCACTTAACACCCAATCTCTGCAGACCACATTGGAGTCAGAGTATTTGAGCAGAGCTGGAGCAGAACAAACCAAATTATGCCTGGAGATCCCAGCGAGATTTCCAAAGGCTGGAGCATCTGCCTTTTCGCCCGCTCCAATAGCGCTCACTTCATGAGCTCAGGGCATGCCTGGCCCAGCATGCATTTGTAGTCTACTTTTGTAGTCGGCTGCTATAGCCCCTTGCTTTAGCTACTGTAATGGAGTTTGTTAAATAATTTCATAAAGAAACTGATAAAACCCACAGGTGCGAAATAAAGGTGACTGACAATGTCTTGTCTGAAAACCTTGAGGCCAACACACACACACACACACACACACACTACTGGTCTCCTCACTCACTCACTCACTCATTCACTCACTACTGGTCAAAAGGTTTAGAACACCTACTCATTCAATGGTTTTTCTATATTTTGACTATTTTCTACATTGTAGAATAATAGTGAAGACATCAAAACTATGAAATAACACATGGAATCATGTAGTAACCAAAAAAGTGTTTTTAAACCAATCAAAATATATTTTATATTTGAGATAATGCAAATAGCCACCCCTTGCCTTGATGTCAGCTTTGAACACTCTTGGCATTCTCTCAACCAGCTTCATGAGATTGTCACCTGGAATGCATTTCAATTAACAGGTGTGCCTTGTTAACCTCTCTAGGGTAGTCCCATCTGGCCAACATCCAGTGAGGTTGCAGAGCGCCAAATTCAATTCAAAGAAATGCTCATTATAAAAATTCAGAAAACAAAACATATTTTACATAGGTTTAAAGATTAACTTCTTGTTAAACCAACCACAGTGTCATATTTATAAAATGCTTTTTGGCGAAAGCATACCTAGCCCAGAACATACCTAGCCCAAAACATAGCCCAGTTGACAAATTATTACAAACAGTAACCAGCCAAGCAGAAGCGTTACAAAACTCAGAAATAGAGATAAAATGAATCCCTTACCTTTGATCTTCATATGGTGGCAATCAGAAGACATGAATTTACTCAATAAATGTTCCTTTTGTTCGATGAAGTCTCTTTATATCCAAAAGCCTCCATTTTGTTAGCGCGTTTTCTTCAGTAATCCACAGGCTCAAACGCAGTCAAAACAATCAGACAAAAAAAATCCAAATTGTATCCGTAAAGTTCATAGAAACATGTCAAACGATGTTTAAAGTCAATCCTCAGGTTGTTTTTTAGCCTAAATGATCTATAATATTTCAACCCGACAGTAACGTTGTCAATATAAAAGGTAAACAAGAAGTGCACATGCGCCTGAAAACTCTGCGTTACGTTCGGGTCCACTCGTTCAGACTGGTCTTACTCCCTCATTTATAAGAATACAAGCCTGAAACGATTTCTAAAGACTGTTGACATCTAGTGGAAGGCATAGGAACTGCAAATGGAGTCCTAAGTCACTTGATACGGTAATGGCATTGAATAGAAAACTACAAAACAAAAGCAATTTCCTGAATGGATTTGTCTCAGGTTTTCGCCTGCTAAATCAGTTCTGTTATACTCAGACACTATTTTAACAGTTTTGGAAACTAGAGTGTTTTCTATCCAATACTAATAATATTATGCATATATTAGCAACTGGGACTGATGAGCAGGCAGTTTACTCTGGGCACCTTTCATCCAAGCTACTCAATACTGCCCCTGAAGCCATAAGAAGTTAATGCGTTTGAGCCAATCAGTTGTGTTGTGACAAGGTAGGTAGGGTATACAGAAGATAGCCCTATTTGGTAAAAGACCAAGTCCATATTAAGCAAAGAGAAATTACAGTCCGTTATTACTTTAAGACCGGTCCGTCAATATGGAACATTTCTAAAACTTTGAAAGTTTCTTCAAGCGCAGTCGCAAAAACCATGAAGCGCTATGATGAAACTGGCTCTCATGAGGACCGCCAAAGGAATGGAAGACCAAGTGTTACCTCTGCTGCAGAGGATAAGTTAATTAGAGTTAACAGCCTCCTAAATTGCAGCCCAAATAAATGCTTCACAGAGTTCAAGTAACAGACACATCTGAACATCAACTGTTCAGGCCTTCATGGTCGATTTTCTTCAAAGTAACCACTACTAAAGGACACCAATAATAAGAAGAGACTTGCTGAGGCTAAGAAACACGAGCAATGGACATTAGACCGGTGGAAATCGGTCCTTTGCTCTGATAAATTCAAATTTGAGATATTTGGTTCCAACCACAGTGTCTTTGTGAGTAGGTGAATGGATGATCTCCATGTGTGGTTACCACCGTAAAGCATGTGGTGGTGTGGGGGTGCTTTGCTGGTGACACAGTCAGTGATTTATTTAGAATTCAAAGCACACTTAACCAGCATGGCTACCACAGCATTCTGCAGCATACGCCATCCCATCTGGTTTGGGCTTAGTGGGACTTTTGTTTTTCAACAGGACAATGAATCAACACACCTCGAGGCTGTGTGAGGGCTATTTAATCAGGAAGCAGAGTGATGGAGTGCTGAATCATATAACCTGGGTTCCACAATCACCCGACCTCAATCCAATTGAGATGGTTTGGGATGAGTTGGACCACAGAGTGAAGGAAAAGCAGCCAACAAGTGCTCAGAATTTGTGGGAACTCCTTCAAGAAAAGCATTCCATGTGAAGTTGTTTGAGAGAATACCAAGAATGTGCAAAGATGTCATCAAGGCAAAGGGTGGCTACTTTGAAGAACCTCCAAATATAAAATAGATTTAGATTTGTTTCAACCTTTTTTGGTTACATGATTCTGTATGTGTTATTTCATAGTTTGTCTTCACAATTTTTAGAGAATGTAGAAAATAGTCCAAATAAAGTAGGTGAGTAGGTGTGTCCAAACTTTTCCTGGCACTGTATATTATCTATGTCCTTGCTCAGCCACGACTCTGTTCTTCAGGTCAGGTTGATAGGATATTCTCAAACGGAGCTCATCCAGTTTGTTCTCCAGTGACTGTACTTGCCAATATAGTTTTGTCAGCGTACCTGCAAGTTGACCTCTTACACCTCCGGAAGAAATCTTCATCCAAAACGAGGTTAAAACTCTTCTCGGTCATAGGAAAATCTGGCGGAAACATTATGTACAAAAAATAAATAATTTGCAGAATTTGTCAGGAGCCTGTAAAACAGCTGCTGTGTATGTGTATCCGTGTGTATGAGCGTGCGTGTGTAGTTTGTCCCTCTCCTACCCCCTGGCCTGAGGCAGCAGGTAGCTGCCTGGTGTTGGCTATAAAGCAGCCTTATGGCCAAGGGGTAGAAGCTATTGGCCAGTCTGACAGCTTTTGCCATGATGCTCCTATAGTGCACGCGTCTGAGTAATGGAAGCAGGGAGAATGGGCAGTGTCTCGTGTGGCTGAGGTCCTTGATGATCTTCTTGGCTTTCCTGCGATACCTGGTGTTGGTGTCATGGAGGGCATGCAGTGTGCACCCAATGGTGCGTTAGGGATGAACATACCACCCTCTGTAGAGCCTTGTGGCGCTGGAGTTGCCGTAGCAGACTGTGATGCAGCCGATAGTATGCTCTTGATGGTGCTCCTGTAGAACTCTGTCACGGCACTCGGGGATAGGCCAAATTTCACTGTCATGCTTTCCTCACCACTGTTAGTGTGGTTGAACCCTTTCAACTTCTCGGAGATGTGTTCACCGAGGAACTTGGACGCTTTTGATTGTCTCCATGGCGGCCCCGTGATGAGGATGGGAGGGTGTTCCCGAGGCTGGTTCCTCCTGAAGTCCACAATCGGCCCGTTCTTTTTTTTGGGGGGGCTGACGTTGAGGGAGAGGTTGTTTACCTGGCACCATGGTGTCAGAGTTTCTTTGTTTTCTCTGTAGGCCGTCTAGTCGTTGTTGGTAATCAAGCCAACTATTGTTGTGTTGTCAGTGAACTTGATGGCGCTGAAACTGCGTGAGACCCTCTTTCCCGCCTATATCTCCTCAGCTTTTTGGCCCAGAGGGCTTATCCCTTTACTGTTTCACCCAGCCCTGTTTAGTCTGCACGCCAATGTTTCCACTCTGGACCACTCAAACAATACACGACCCCCTCTGAAACTTTTTATCCCCCACCCTTCCTCTCTCTCTCTCCCTCCCTCCCCCTTCTCCTTTGGGTCTATTTAAAGCTTTCACAAGTGTATCTTTGTTGAAGACGTCCTTTTATTGGGCGTTGGTGGCGGCAGACAAGGTCCCTTGGCCTTGCCCTGGGAAAATTGACTGACAGTGAAGAATTAGTCCCTAATTTCCTCTCGTAGTGAGAGGAGAATAAATAGAAGTTTTGGGGTCATCTGCATTTAGCTGAGATTTGGATTGTACAAAATGTAGCTTCCTTGTTCTGTCTCTTTGTTGGATTTCCCTTATACTGTGATATGTTTTCCCCCTTGTGCGTCATGGGGCACAGATGAGCACTTCCTCACAGCTTGGTAGAGTGAGAAGGCCCCATGTGCATTTTTGTTGTTGCTACACGGAATATGGTTACATGCACACAATAATGAGATTTATTGTGCATAGTCTACTAATAGTTTGATTAAAACATTTACATGCTTTGCAAGAGGACCGATTTCCCTTAATCCCGTTTACATGGACACATCTGAAATCAGGCTACCTGATGGCACTCTGATTAATGCAGAACATCGCCAACAAAAAAAACATTCTGCCGCAGCAACATTGATTCTGAGTTCGGACGTAGTTCACATGCAAACTTTCTATTTCTAAGACGCATACATTTAGTTGTTCCGAACTCACTTCACTAATGCTAAAGAGTGAGACTCGCTCGGATGGTGCTAGCAAATGCGCAGATGAAATACATAGCTGGAATTCTGATTCAAGTGTTTACAGGTCCAAATAATTCGCAAGATTGCAGAGTAATGTGTTTTTTTTTATGACTACTGCATAATCTGCCTACTGCCATGATCAGTTTAATATCAAATTATTATTGTGCATGTAAACATGCTCACTGAGTGGTTCTAAGCAAGACTGTTCCCTCTCTGTGACTTAGTTTAGGGCTGGACAATATATTGTCCTTTTTTTATGGTGTACTGGTATGGATTTTTTAAATACCGTTTATGAAGTTATTTCGATACAGTGCTAAATAAATGAAACGTTGTGCAAATTGGACTACTTCACTGTCAGTTTTTGTCCTAGTTTCGTTGAGTATTAAACAATCATAATGGAGAGGAGCCCATTAAAACCACTTACAATTCATTGGTTGCCATCCAAGGGTGATGCTCTACTCATGAAACATATTTAGAACTTTACTATTCAGAAAAAAGAATACTCAAATACAGCCATACCGCCTAGAATTAAACATTTTGTGATATATTTTGGTTATCTCTCATCCCGAGCTCAGTTGTCTCATGTAACTTGAGACCTGTCATTGTTGTTTATGTTATATGTAGACCTTTAGTTAATTGGTGTCTGTGAGTGTATAGGCTAGCATCTGTGGTTTGTGAGAAGTCTAAGTATGGATTTAGAGAGCAGCTGGTGGCGAAAACCAGTCCCACTGATCAAAGGTGGATGGATTGGACAGATGTTGTCAGGGTTGGGCAGCAGCCACTGGTCACTGTCCTCATAAATCTCCCTTGCGCACACTGACAGACAGACATGCTTCATTCTAGGAAGTGCCCATTCCATCTACCTCAGGGCAGTAGGAGCTCCTCCAAAACTGTCTAGCTGACTGGAATTTCTGGGTGGGTGGGGGCCAATCTTCATACCTCTTGGCAGATGGTACTCTGCAAGCATTTCTGATAGACATTGCAGTCATTGGAAGTTTTGGATTGGGATAGTTGGATTGGCTCAGAAAATGCTTTCTGGAACAGTAGTACAACTGAAAATAATCATGTCAGATGTATCTACTGTTATTTGGGGAGTTGGGCAATTCCAAGCTGACGGAATTATGCAGCAACTCCAATTTTTCACTTTAAAATGTATGTAAAAAAACTATTGGTTTCGAAGTTGAACAAATGTGTAACTTTATGCACTAGAATGACAGAATAACATAATTATGATACAATCTCCCTCAATTTTTCAAAAAATATCTGCTCTGAATTAAAATGTAAAGATGTCTGCAGAAAGAATGGGGTGTCAGCTATGACATGACACCTTGAGTTTGAAAAAAATATATTTTGGTTATTTAGCTACAGTGAGTGAAGTGGATTTACACCCTGTAACGGAATTGCATCATGGGTCCCTGATCTGTACTACACGGAAATCCATATATTATGGATATGAATGTCATTCTCTTCATGGTGATGTGTACCTATTCAAGACAGAAAGGTAGAAATATGCAATATCATCCTTTGCTGAATATGGACATTAGTCTACACCAGTGGTTAGGCAACCCTGTTCCTGGAGTGCCACAGTTACTGCAGGATTTTGTTCCAACTAGGCACCACACCTGGCCAACTGTGCTAGTTCAGTGATTGCCTGAATTCAACACACCTGGTCTTCCAGGTCGGTTAAATCAAAAACCTGCAGCAATTTTCAGACCAGGGTTGCCTACCCCTGTTCTACACACTGACTATTATTTTAATGAGCTCTGACCCCAAACAAGACCTAATTTGGTTGGTCCAAAAACCAAATATGAACCAATCATAGACGTTTATGTTTCACAAGTTTGGACAACACAACAGAGTTCTGTACAGAATGGGTAATTCTGATTTAAACCAGTTGTTTGAAAGTCTGTAGCAAATTGAGTTGACGCATCCTGCAAAAATTAACTATCATTCTGAGGACTAAGATGTCTAGTTTTTGTCAGTGTATTATTTTAAATACATGTAAAAAAAAATTGCCTGACTTTTGTACATTTTGGCCCCAGAAATAAATCCAGATTAAATTCTTGGGTCATTTTATTCAATTGTATTTTTGAAAAACGGATCTTATTTGAATAAAACACGTGTTGCTGTGGTTTGTCCATAAATCATAGAAATTGTATACTAGTTGAAGTTGACATTTAACTACAGTATTTTACTACTACAATACTACAATTTTTTTACATAGTTTTATTCACCCATCATGGAGAGGATTAGTTCATTTATTTGCTTACATACCATCAGAATGAGGTTTTTATTCTTTAAAACCCCCTTTACTCCACGTGGCCTTCACATTAACAAAATGGCTAAAAAAGGTAAAATTGGGGAAAAGTCTGGTAAAATGTTTTAATAATTTATTTTCAAAGTTATGTTTAACTCAGGCCTTTTCGTTAGGGGAACAATGTTCAGTAATGAGACTGGACACTGTTGTAAAAGTCACAATAGAAAGAAAACAGTTATGAGCTGAACATGACAGTATGCCAGTGTAAGGGAGAACAGTAGCAGCTGACCCAACGATGGTTTGTGACTATTATGATTTCCCATTGTAGCCAATTCAATTGCAGTAATTCCGTTAAAGATTTTTCATTTATTCTGTCCCCAATTTAGTAAACAGAATTAAGTTTTAATAACTTCATAATTCATAAACAAATTGATATCAGTAAAAACACTAACTAATTGGTAGGTTTTCCTTTACTTGTTACTTCTGGGAACTCTCATTATCCTCCTTCCACATAAGCGAGAGAAATTAGAAAATATCTTAAAGATATGTGGGTTTTTGGTAACGGAGTTACAAGGCAAATAACTTGTCAGGGGTTGTTATTTCAACATTACTGTGTTTTGATGCATTTCTAATACCTTTAAGACTTTTACTGGTAGATGTTTTCTCAGACCCCTTTTCCACCTGTTTGACCAGAAATCGAAGCCATTACATATGCCTTGTTTTTAAAGATTTGAAAATGGTAGAAACACGTGTCTGACTTTATCTTCCAAAAATGTGGACTCCTCGCTTTTGATATGCTCCTATGAACTTTCACGTTGGTGCTCGTGGGTCCTTTTTACATGGAAATGCCTATTCTGGTTTCTCTCGTTGGAAGAGGCAAAGCAGGTGAAATTCCTCTAGTCCTACTCACCAGCTGCACCAATTAATTTTGACTCTGTGTATGGCTGAAATGGTTTTACTCAGGAAACCTATATAAACCTATATACAGCTGCTTTGTTGTACATTTATATAAGCTAATGTAAATAATAAGTCAGTGAAGCAAAGCAGCCCATGGCTTTGAGTTTCCACCTCTCTGAGGTGTTGGTGACAGACCTAGTCTTCATGTAGCGACTATTAGGGCAGGCTAATGAAGCAATAACACAGGAGAGGCTTCCATAAGGCTCTCATAAGACCTGGGTCCTATTCATTAGGCACCAATTGGAAGAGAACTGACTGAAACAGGGAAGGGACTCCCTGGCCTAGTCTAAGAATCACTCATTTTTGTTTTCCGTTTGCGAAATGTTTTAGACCGTTTTCCATTGCGTGCTCTAATGGATAAATTTTTTTATTGAACCTTTATTTAACTAGGCAAGTCCGTTAAGAACAAATTCTTATTTACAATGACTGCCTACCAAAAGGCAAAAGGCCTCCTGCGGGGACGAGGGCCTGGGATTAAAAAAATAAATACAATATAAATATAGGACAAAACACTACATAAAGAGAGACCTAAGACAACATAACAAGGCAGCAAAACATGACAACACAGCATGGTAGCAACACAACATGGTAGCAGCACAAAAACATGGTACAAACAGTATTGGTCAAAGTCAACAGCACAAAGGTCAAGAAGGTAGAGACAACAATACGTCATACAAAGCAGCCACAACTGTCAGTAAGTGTCCATGATTTGAGTCTGAGTGTTTGTTGCAGCTCGTTCCAGTCGCTAGCTGCAGCGAACTGAAAAGAGGAGCGACGCAGGGATGTGTGTGCTTTGGGGACCTTTAACAGAATGTGACTGGCAGAACGGGTGTTGTATGTGGAGGATGAGGGCTACAGTAGATATCGCCGATAGGGAATGTGAGGCCTAAGAGGGTTTTATAAATAAGCATCACCAGTGGGTCTTGCGACGGGTATACAGAGATGACCAGTTTACAGAGGAGTATAGTGTGCAGTGATGCATTGGTGGCAAATCTGATGGCCGAATGGTAAAGAACATCTGGGCCGCTCGAGAGCACCCTTACCTGCCCATCTATAAATGATGATCAGGGATGCATACTGGTGAGGGCCCAAAAAGGTGACACTTTTTGTTGTTGCACTGAAACTGGTCCAAAACATCCCTGCTGGGGGAAATGCAGGTTTTAACGAATTAAACGATGAGTATGAGCTAAATGATCAGCCTCTGTGTGTAAAATTAAAAAGTGGTTAATGCGAACCTAACTCACAGCTATACAAATGTAAAGAAAGCAATCCAATGGCATTTGGAACAACGAAGGGCGCGCACTCGGTCACTCGCGCAAACCAGCTCTGCATTCTTCCTCAGTCCACTGACAGAAAGGTCTCATTCTTCTTCATTTTTCAGAAAGAAAGCCTGAAACAATGTCTAAAGACTTGACATCTAGTGGAAGCCATAGGAATTGCAATCTGGGTCCTAACCCATTAGATACTTTATAGGCATTCAATTGAAAATACCCACATAAAGAAAAAATTCAGGTTTTCGCCTGCCATATCAGTTCTGTTATAATCACAGAAATTATTATAACAGTTTTGGAAACTTTAGAGCATTTTCTATCCAAATCTATAAATATAATTGCATATCCTAGCTTCTGGGCCTGAGTAACAGGCAGGTTACTTTGGGCATGCTTCTCATCCAGACGTCAAAATACTGCCCCCAAGCCATAAGAAGTTTTAACAAGCAACATCTCATTTTCACTTAATTCTCTCATTCTGAAAATTAACCACATACTGTATAGGGAAAATATTAGTTCACAGATAGTTCGTTAGCTAGTTAACATGTCACACAGATGGCCAGGGTCCAGTAAGCAACTAACACGTTATAACTTGAGGAACGGCAAGGAGTCGTACAAAGTTACCAGTTAATATTATACCGAATTGGTTCGCTAGCTAATGTTAGCTGTCTGACTTTATTAGCCAGCTAATTTTCACACCATGAACTCAATTCTTTGATCAGTAAAGTTGACTGTTTCTCAACATTTACCTTGCTAGCAAACGGGTCATTCGATCCAGCTAGCTAGCAAGATGCTTAACAATGCTAACAATACTTGTTCCACCACACTCTACCTCACCTCAAACTTTCCAAATGCTAGTTGTTTTTCGGTTACAGCTCATGAAGTATGCTTCATCACCTTCTCACCCCGTCTCCGTGGTCAGGCTTCTCACCTACCTCTTAGTTATCGTTCAGGGGATGCGCTGCTTTAAGTTAACTGGTAAACTGCCTTTCAACTCTCCCGCTGTCATTGCAGAGCGAATGCTGATGCTGTAACTAGCCAATCTCTTCTCTCTTCAGTCACGTGCTACATTCTGTTATGTGAACGATTGGCTGAGCCTTGGATACAGCCAGTATTGCTCCAAATGCACATCACTAGTTCGCATACAGCCAGTTGTCATCCATATTTGTATTAATCAAGCTTTAGAAAACCCTGAGTGTACCTAGCTTGTATCGCACTGTAGTATAACCCTCAAGTCACTTATGAACCGTCTTTGTTTATTGGACAGGATAGAAGTGGAAGGAAAGATGTAGGAAAGAGTTGCAGAAATAGCAGTGAGCTGTATTCGAACCCATGCTGCAGCAGTGCATGTGCTCCAGAGGCAGAGGCTTAGACTGCGAGACCACCCTAGGCCACAGTTTTGAACCAAGTCAGCTAGTCACTTTAGATACTGTATGTTCTTTACACTCTTTTAGTGTGGCATTTTCAATCAGCAGAATTGAATGTAAACTGTAATGTGTACATATTTTAAAGGGTCAGGCATAGGAGTGGATGACCTCTTAGGAATCCATAGGTTCTTCCTGTTACATTGTTGGGTCATCATCATGTCTTCCTTGAAATGCGCGAACACACACACACACACACACACACTGTGTGTGTTATCGCTGACTGGGCATTAGTGCTGGGAGTGGTTGACTCTGACGATCAGTATTTGTTTACGCAGGCATCTGGAAGACGAGCAGCTTGCCGCCCGGCTCTCCAATCGACCGTGTCATGTTTGTGATAGTTGGGATAAGTGTGTGGAGCGATAGGCTAGCTACTTGAGACAGCCTTGACTGCCTGACTGAGCTGTGATGTGAGGAGAGCACCTCACCGTGATGAGAAAATACTCTCTTCTGTCTGTGCTTTCACAGCTCGATAGACTATAGCCATTTTTGAATTGTTGAAGAGTTCGGCTGAAGTAATAAACAAGGTTAAACCATGCAGTGGTCTTGCTGTGTCAGAAATAGTCTGCCTGCCCATCGGGGTTCAACGTGTGTGTGTGTGTGTGTGTGTTTAGTACCTCTAGGAACCAGAAACCCTTCTCCCAGCTGTCCCCCTCTCTCTGTTGCCTGGCCTCAGTCAGCACAATGTGTGATACCTTTATTTAACTAGGCAAGTCAGTTAAGAACAAATTCTTATTTTCAATGACGGGCTAGGAACAGTGGGTTAACTGCCTGTTCAGGGGCAGAACGACAGGTTTGTACCTTACTAATCCAACGCTCTAACCACTAGGCTACCACACACCGTAGTGGAGGTTTAGGTGCTCTGAGATTTACATCTGTCGAAATGACTTTATTTGCTTCGTGTGTGTGTGTGTGTGTGTGTGTGTGTGTGTGTGTGTGTGTGTGTGTGTGTGTGTGTGTGTGTGTGTACACTTGTGCATCTGGAACCCAGAGATTAGACAACACTTTGTCTCTCAGTTCCTGTTTACGACTCTCTCATGATATTAAGTGTGTACTCCACATCCTGTGTGTGTTTTCCATTTCATTCTGTTTTATTCCTGGTCTAGATGTTGGGATGTCAGTGGAGATGGATAGGGCTGTCAGTGGTGTGGTTAGAGCAGATGAAAGATGGGAGCAGACATCTGCGGTGAATAGGTGGCCGTCTGGCTGGACCTGTGAAATTGATTAGGCTGAATGTGAGCGAAGGCCCACGGCACTGAGCTTAGATGCGAGGTGACCGTCACAAATAGCGTGAAGATGGTTTCGCTAGATCCTGAAGCACAGTTGTAGGGCAGGGATAGAAATGAGCCTCCCCCTAGTCCATTCTGTCACATATCTCAAGTGACCAACGGCTATATGATCCTGTATTTCTAAATGACACGAAACGTCTAGCTCCAAAATAATCCTTTAATTGATGGTCTTGTCTGAGACACTTTACATTTCCACAGAAACTTAGACCGCGTAGCACTTTCATGACTGGCTTTCCTGTGATGACAGAGTTGTGACTTTGAATTGCAACATTGCTAAGTTGTGTGTCATCATACACCATTTCATTAAAAGTGGAAACAGCGCACCTTCAAAATAGATTTGAAATTGTACTATAAGATTAGGGGTTGTGTTCGACAAGAGGGAGTTCCTCAAGACTCATATCAGACCATTTGCGTACACTCTGAACCACAGCGTAGTTCAGATAAACAACAGCTTACACAACTCACGCAGATGGGAAATCTCAATATCAAAGAACAGGGCTCACCCCTCTTTTCTAAGTTTGGGCTTCTGAAGCAGTTCAATGTTTTTTTTTTTCAAAATATATTTTATAGGAAATGTCTGAAAATAGCCTGGGAGGGGCCAGTGGGAATAAGTGTGAGAGGAAAGACGGGAATGGGGGAAGAGGGAGGGCTAGCTAAGTTCAGTGACAGGGCACAGGCCATGGGAAATAACCAGCAGACATGGAGACACGCACAGCAGAGTGAGAATAGAGAGTAGACGCAGCTCACAAGTTCCTTTCCCCTAGCCTCAGTAGCCTGGGCTATACTGAGAACCACAGCTGCTAGACCCATCCATGATCCAGCATGCAGACATCCACACCATAACCACTCCCATCACAGTGGGGGATAGACCCAAGCTGTCTGTCCGGTGTCTTGGCCCAGGTCCTGAGCCCTCTACTGTGGTGGTGTCTTGAGGGCATGACTCGTATAAGGGGCGGCAGGGTAGCCTAGTGGTTAGAGCAGTAACCGAAAGGCAGCAAGTTCAAATCCCCAAGCTGACAAGGTACAAATCTGTAGTTCTGCCCCTGAACAGGCAGTTAACCCACTGTTCCTAGGGCGTCATTGTTCTTAACTGACTTGCCCAGTTAAATAAAGGTTAAAAAAAACACAAAAAAAGTTATACAGTGACATCGGAAAGTATTCAGACGCCTTGACTTTATCCACAATTTGTTACCTTACAGCCTTATTCTAAAATGTTTTTTCTCTCCTTAATCTATACACAATACCCCATAATGACAAAGCAAAAACAGGGTTTTAGATTTTTTTTTGCAAATGTATAAAATAAAAACTGAGCACATTTACGTATGTAAGTATTCAGACCCTTTACTCAGTACTTTGTTGATGCACCTTTGGCAGTGATTAGGCCTCAAGTCTTGGATATGATGCTACAAGCTTGGGGAGTTTCTACATTGTAGAATAATAGTGAAGGCATCACAACTATGAAATATCACACATGGAATCATTTAGTAACCAAAAAAGTGTAAAACAAATATATATTTGAGATTCTTCAAAGTAGCCACCCTTTGCTTTGATGACAGCTCTGCACACTATTGGCATTCTTTCAACCTGCTTCAGGATGTAGTCACCTGGAATGCATTTCAATTAACAGGTGTGCCTTGTTAAAAAATGATTTGTGGAATTTATTTCCTCAATACGTTTGGGCCAATCAGTAGGGTTGGTATACAGAAGATAGCCCTATTTGGTAAAACAAAAAAAAGAGGTGCATATTATGGCAAGAACAGCTCAAATAAGCAAAGATAAACTAAACCACTAATAAAGGACACCAATGAGAAGAAGAGACTTGCTTGGGCCAAGAAACACAAGCAATGGACATTAGACCGGTGGACATTTTTGGTTCCAACCGTGTCTTTGTGAGTTGCAGAGTAGGTGAATGGATGATCTCCCAATGTGTAGTTCCCACCGTGCAGCATGGAGGTGTGATGGGGTGGGTGTGCTTTGCTGGTGACACGGTCTGATTTATTTAGAATTCAAGGCACACTTAACCAGCATGGCTACCGCACCGATACGCCATCCCATCTGGTTTGGGCTTAGTGGGACTTTTGTTTTTCAACAGGACAATGACCCAACACACCTCCAGGCTGTGTAAGGGCTATTTGACCAAGAAGGAGAGTGATGGAGTGCTGCATCAGATGACCTGGCCTCCACAATCACCTGACCTCAACCCATTTGGTATGGTTTTGGATGAGTTGGACCGCAGAGTGAAGGAAAAGCAGCCATCAAGTGCTCAGCAAATGTGGGAACTCCTTCAAAACTGTTGGAAAAGCATTTCAGGTGAAGCTGGTTGAGAGATTGCCAAGAGTGTCCAAAGCTGTAACCAAGGCAGAGGGTTACTACTTTGAAGAAACTCTAATATAAAATATATTTGGATTTGTTGGAACCTTTTTTGGTTCCTACATGATGCCATATGTTACTTCATAGTTGTTATTCACTATTATTCTACAAAGTCTACATTTGTAAAAATAAAGAAAAACCCTTGAATGAGTAGGTGTGGCACTTTTGACTGGTACTGTTTGTGTGTGTGTGTGTGTGTGTGTGTGTGTGTGTGTGTGTGTGTGTGTGTGTGTGTGTGTGTGTGTGTGTGTGTGTGTGTGTGTGTGTGTGTGTGTGTGTGTGTGTGTGTGTGTGTGTGTGTGTGTGTGTGTGTGTGTGTGTGTGTGTGTGTGCGTGCGTGCGTGTGGTGACCTAGCCTACCTCTGGGTGAGGTCTACTAAACTCACTGATTTCTCGTGTTTATTTTGGAAGGCCCTTTAGGATGTGCCCAGCAGGGTATGAGAGAGATTTGTGGGGGATTTGGACCAGATTTTGACATATTTTGAACATACATGTAGATGGGCTTATTCTTTTCTGTGCTGGTCCTGTTTTGGGTCTTAGGCTCCTCGGGGGGGGGGGGGGGGGTAGACGTAGCTATTACCTTATATAATGATATGGAAACAATGTTGATTTTCGTGAGGGTAAGGCAGTGTGTGATGATGGAAAGACTTGTGGAAAATTAATGTCCTTGTCTCCATTTCTGTCCCTCTTCACTCACTCTTTCACACTCTCTCTCATATCTCCCCCCCGCCCCCGGCCAGCAGGAAGGGCCCAATTATAGAGATATCAGGCCATTGCAGAAAACCTGATACCCTGTGAAATGTCTTCCGCGCCACAGAGACGATGTTTGTCCTGCTCCAGTGCAAACAGGATACAGTGTGCAGGAGAGCAACACCCGATAAGAACAACGGACAGTCAATTTAAGGAAGGAAAAATGGAGGAGAGGGCGGGATGGGACAGAGAGAAAAAGTAGTGGAAAACAGGGGTAGTGACAGATAGCTGAACCCACTAATTTGAAGGGGTGTCCTCTCGCTTTAATGTTATTCCAGCCACACCCGTTGGTGACGGATGTATAAAATCGAGCACACAGCCATACAATCTCATAGATAAACATTGGCAGGAGAATGGCCTTACTAAAGAGCCCAGTGACTTTCAACATAGCGCCGTCATATGATGCCACCATTTCCAATAAGTCAGTTCATCAAATTTCTGCCCTGCTAGAGCTGCCCTGTCAACTGTAAGTGCTGTTATTGTAAAATTGAAATTTCTAGGAGCAACAACGGCTCAGCGGTGAAGTGGTAGGCCACACAAGCTCACAGAACGGGGACCGCCCGAGTCCCCGGTTGCAACACAAAATACCTAGTTCCAAACTGCTTCTGGAAGCAACGTTGGCACAAGGGAGCTTCATGAAATGTGTTAACATGGCCTTACAGCCACACACAAGGGCCAGGCCCATTAGTTCCAGTGAAGGGAAATCTTAGCGCTACAGTATACAATGACTATTAGTTTTGTGTGTACAGCAAACTGAGTAGCATTTTTGAGTTACTTGTATAGTTTGTCAGAAACTGTACAAAAGGTTTGCAATGCACTCATTCCTGTTTCCTGTTTCAGCATGACAATGCCCCCGTGCACAAAGCAAGGTCCAAACAGAAATTGTTTGTTGAGATCAGTGTGGAAGAACTTGACTGGCCTGCACAGAGCCCTGACCTCAACCCCATCAAACACCTTTGGGATGAATTGGAGTGCCGACTGTGGTGCCAGGCCTAATCGCCCAACATCAGTGCCTGACCTCACTAATGCTCTTGTAGCTGAATGTAAGCAAGTCCCAGCATTAATGTTCCAACATCTAGTGGAAAGCCTAACCAGAAGAGTGGAGGCTGTTATCGCAGCAAAGTGGGGGGACCAACTCCATATTAATGCCCATGATTTTGGAATGAGATGTATGACAAACATGTGTCCGCATACTTTTGGTCATGTAGTGTATCTCCCATCTATGAATTATGCATGGACTGCTAAGTATAGCCATGTTTGAAACAATTTCCACTTTGAACATAAAGGACTACTTTTGGTAGAATCTGGATTTGTCACTTACTGCACCTCATGGATTTTGGAGACTGAAGTGCCTTCTTGAGAGAAGTTTTTTGATGGGCCTTGTATTTTGAGGACATTGGAGGTCAGATGGTTTCTGTCCTGACCTGGGGTTACTAGAGGTAAAATGATTAGGGAGTGAAGGCCCTGTACTCTCTCTAAATGCATTTTAAAAATACAATGACCTGGTTGTGGCTTAGGTAATAAGACTCCTACGGGTAATTCCATTTGAATTCAAGCACTTTTTGCCAGCACCTTTTTTTGATTTGAACTAAACATACATATTTGCACATTGTAGAAAACGTTGAAGAGATAAAGGCGCTCAAAGACGACCCATTTTTCATATCCCACCGTACCATGAGACATCCCTGTCTTCATCACTGAAAAAGGTAAATGGTTTGAGATTGATATCATTTAAAAGCTTACAAACAGTTATATGAAATGGGGACAAATTTGTACTCACTAAATATGATTTTTATTTGACAGTTTATTAAAACATCAGCAATTTATTAAAAATATTACTAGAAAGGTGATTTACAGATCTTTTTAGAATTATGCTTCCTGGTCATTGTTCATGGCCATCTCAGGAAAAATAAAGCCGGCTGGAAAGCTTGGCTTGCGTGGTTACTTACACATGGTCTGCGGTTGTGAGGCGGGTTGGACGTGCTGCCAAATTCTCTAAAACAACGTTGGAGGTGGCTTATGGTAGACAAATGAACATTACATTATCTGGCAACAGCTCCTGCAGTCAGCATGCCATTTGCACATTCAAAACATGAAACATCTGTGGCATTGTGTGACAAAACTGCGCATTTTAAAGTGGCCTTTTATTGTCACCAGCACAAGGTGCACCTGTGTAAAGATCATGCTGTTTAATCAGCTTCTTGATATGCCACACCTTTCAGGTGGATGGATTATTTTGGCAAATGAACACTAACAGGGATGTAAATACATTTGTACACAACATTTGAGAAGAATAAGCTTTTTGTGTGTGTGGAATAATCCTGGGATATTTTATTTCAGCTCATGAAACATGGGATCAACACTTTACATGTTGCGTTTTATTTTTATTCCGTAAAGTTCTCTATGGGTCTGCAGTTTTGATTTCGGACTGTAATTGCATAGCATACTACTTTGGGAGGGAGGGGGGGGGGGCATCCCACCTCGCCAACAGCCAGTGAAAGTGCAGGGCGCCAAATTCAAAACAACAAAAATCTCATAATTAAAATTCCTCAAGAATTCAAGTATTTTACACCATTTTAAAGATACAATTCTCGTTAATTCAGCAACAGTGTCTGATTTCAGAAATGTTTTACAGCGAAAGCATCACAAACGATTATGTTAGGTCACCACCAACTCACAGAAAAATCCAGCCATTTTTCCAGCCAAAGAGAGGAGTCAAAAAAGCACAAATAGAGATATAATTAACCCTTGAAACTCTGGGGGCGCAATTTCATTTTTGGATGAAAAACGTTCCCGTTTTAAACAAGATATTTTGTCACAAAAAGATGCTCGACTATGCATATAATTGATAGCTTTGGAAAGAAAACACTTTCCAGAACTGCAAAGATATTGTCTGTGGGTGCCCTAGAACGGGAGCTACAGGCAAAACCAAGATGAAACGGCAACCAGGAAACCAGCATGATTTTTGAGGCTCCGTTTTCCATTGTCTCCTTATATGGCTGTGAATGCGAGAGGAATGAGCCTGCCCTTTCTGTCGTTTCCGCAAGGTGTCTGCAGCATTGTGACGTATTTGTAGGCATATCATTGGAAGATTGACCATAAGAGACTACATTTTCCAGGTGTCCGCCCGGTGTCCTCCGTCGAAATTGGTGCATCTTTTTCAGCTGCTGGTATTTTTCCATGCGATTCTGAGGGGAAAGCAGGCTTCCACGAACTGCATATCAATGAAGAGATATGTGAAAAAACACCTTGAGGATTGCCACCTTGCCACGTTTGCCATGTTTCGGTCGATATTATGGAGTTAATTCGGAAAAAGTTTGACGTTTTGGTGACTGAATTTTCGGTTCGTTTCGGTAGCCAAATGTGATGTACAAAACGGAGCGATTTCTCCTACACAAAGATTCTTTCAGGAAAAACTGAACATTTGCTATGTAACTGAGAGTCTCCTCATTGAAAACATCCGAAGCTCTTCAAAGGTAAATGATTTTATTTATTTGGTTATCTGGTTTTTGTGAAAATGTTGCGTGCTAAATGCTACTCAAAATGCTAAGCTAGCTTGTAATACTCTTACACAAATGATCGATTTGCTATGGTTCAAAAGCATATTTTGAAAATCTGAGATGACAGTGTTGTTAAGAAAAGGCTAAGCTTGAGAGCAGGCGCATTATTTTCATTTTATTTGCGATTTTCAGAAATCGTTAACGTTGCGTTATGCTAATGAGCCTGAGGCTTTATTCACGATCCCGGATCCGGGATGGGGAGTATCAAGAGGTTTTAATCACTAACATTTGATGATCTTCATCAGATGACACTCATAGAACTTCATGTTACACAATACATGTATGTTTTATTCGATAAAGTGCATATTTATATCAAATCTCATTTTACATTGGCGCGTTATGTTCAGTAGTTCTAAAACATGCTGTGATTGTGCAGAGAGCCACATCAATTCACAGAAATACTCATCATAAATGTTGATGAAAATACAAGTGTTATACATGGAATTAGAGATATTCTTCTCCTTCATGCAACCGCTGTGTCAGATTTAAAAAAAAACTTTCCCCGAAAAAGCATTCCATGCAATCTGAGTACAGCGTTCAGACAACAAAGGAGACAAAAAGATATCCGCCATATTGTGTAGTCAACAACAGTCAGAAATTGCATTATAAATATTCACTTACCTTTGATGATCTTCATCAGAATGCACTCCCAGGAATCCCAGTTCCACAATAAATGTTTGATTTGTTCGATAAAGTTCATAATTTATGTTAGCGCGTTTGGTAAACAAATCCAAACGTGCGTTCAGGTCCAGCCGAACGTCAGACGAAGCGCTCAAAAAGTTATATTACAGCCCGTAGAAACTTGTCAAACTAAGTATAGAATCAATCTTTAGGATGTTTTTATCATAAATGTTCAATAATGTTCCAACCGGAGAATTCCTATGTCTGTAGAAAAGCAATGGAGCGAGAGCTAACTCTCTCGTGACGCGCCTCAGAGCCTGTGGCACTCTGCCAGACACCTGGCTCAATCAGCTCTCATTCTCTCCCCCTTCATAGTAGAAGCCTGAAACAAAGTTAAAGACTGTTGACATCTAGTGGAAGCCTTGGGAAGTGCAATATGACTCAATTTACACTATATTGGAATGGCAAAGAGTTGAAAAACTACAAACCTCAGATTTCCCACTTCCTGTTAGGATTTTTCTCAGGTTTTTGCCTGCCATATGAGTTCTGTTTATACTCACAGACATCATTCAAACAGTTTTAGAAGCAGTGTTTTCTATCCAATACTACTAATAATATGCATATATTAGCATCTGGGACAGAGTAGCAGGCAATTTACTCTGGGCACCTTATTCATCCAAGGTACTCAATACTGCCCCCCTGTCACCAAGAAGTTAACAGAATGTGACTGGCAGAATGGGTGTTGTATGTGGAGGATGAGGGCTGCAGTAGATATCTCAGATGGGGGGAGTGAGGCCGAAGAGGGTTTTATAAATAAGCATCAACCAGTGGGTCTTGCAGCGGGTGTACAGAGATGACCAGTTTACAGAGGAGTATAGAGTGCAGGTATGTATCCTGTAAGGAGCTTTGGTGGCAAATCTGATGGTTGAATGGTAAAGAACATCTAGCTGCTCGAGAGCACCCTTACCTGTCAGTCTATAAATTATGTCTCCGTAATCCAGCCTCTAAGTCTAGATTTAACTTTATCCTGCAGCTTTGATATGTGCTGAGAGAAGGACAGTGTACCGTCTAGCCATACTACCAAGTACTTCCATGAGGTGACTACCTCAAGCTCTAAACCCTCAGAGGTAGAAATAACACATGTGGGAAGAGGGGCATTCTTCTTACCAAACCACATGACCTTTGTTTTGGATGTGTTCAGAACAAGGCTAAGGGTAGAGAGCTTGTTGGACACTAAGAAAGCTTTGTTGTGGAGCATTTAACACAAAATCCGGGGAGGGGCTAGCTGAGTATAAGACTGTATCTGCATACAAACATATGAGAGAGCTTCCTTCTGCCTGAGCTATGTTGTTGATGTAAATTGAGAAGAGTGTTGGGCCTAGGATTGAGCCTTGGGGTACTCCCTTGGTGACAGGCAGTGGCTGAGACGGCAGATTTTGTGAATTTTGTACACTGCACTCTTTGAGAGGGGTAGTTAGCAAACCAGCCCAAAGACCCCTCAGCAACACCAATACTCCTTAGCCGGCCACATCTACGCAGTCACAACAGGCAGACGAAAAATCCAAATAGTATCCGTAAAGTTCTTAGAAACATGTCACACAATGTTTATAATTAATCCTAAGGTCGCTTTTAGCCTAAATAATCAATAATATTTCAGCCGGACAATAATGTTGTCAATATAAAAGGTAAACAAGAAAGGCACGCTCTCGGTCTCGCACATGAAAAAGCTCTGGGACACTGTAGGGTCCACTCATTCAGAGTGCTCTTACTCCCTCATTTTTCAGAATACAAGCCTGAAACTATTTCTAAAGACTGTTGACATCTAGTGTAGGCATAGGAAGTGCAATTTGAGTCTTAAGTCAATAGATACTGTAAAGGCATTCAATAGAAAACTACAAAAAATAAAAATAAATCCTACTTCCAAAGATGGATTTTTCTCCGGTTTTCGCCTGCCAAATCAGTTCTGTTATACTCAGACATTATTTTAACAGTTGTGGAAACTTTGGCGTGTTTTCTATCCAACTCTACCAATTATATGCATATCCTAGCTTCTGGGCCTGAGTAGCAGACAGTTTGCTTTGGGCACGCTTTTCATCCAAAATTCAGAATGCTGCCCCCTACCCTAGAGAAGTTAAAGAAGAAGGGGTCTAAACCATCTGACCCAGATGTTTTTCGGGGGTCAAGTTTCCTGAGCTCCTTTTAGCACCTTGGACTCAGTGACTGCCTGCAGGGAGAAACTTAGTTGTGGGGCAGGGGAAAAAGAGGGCAAAGCTTCGGGGATATTCACATTAGAAGGGGTGGGTGATGAGGAAATGTTGGACGGGCAAGGAAGCATGGCTGAGTCAAATAGGAATCCTGACTTATTGAAGTGGTGATTAGAGCTCAGCCATGTACTTCTTGTCTGTACTACCATAAGCTACATAATAATGCGACAGGTGAAATGAAGAATGCAATGTTCTTTGTCTCCTAACATATTGCACAATTTCACTGCAGGTATTTACTTAAACATTAACTACAAATATTCACATTTATTTAAACTTCAAAGAAATGGTTTCAACATCTTGTGGCTTTTTCCAAATACCCTGGTATACGGTATACCGCCCAAGCATAAACCACACCTTTGCTTTAAGATGCTTACTTTTTTTACCAGGATTTGACTGATAATGATCATGGCCTGGTTCGGGTTGGGCAATGCTTGCAGGAGAACTATTTCAATATGGACCCCCTTTTAAGAATGAAGGCCTATTTGTTGTTGAGCCCTGAAACCTATCTCTGAAGCATAGTTAATAGGAAAAGACAAGAGGGGATTCTAAAAACAAATGGGCCGGGAAGACTTAAGAATAATGGGTAAATTTAGTAAAGACAAGTGTAATCCGATTTTGTTACATTAGACACAGCTTGCTAAAGAATGAGTCACTGAAGCATGCCGCCTTCTGAATGGTTTTATTGATGTATTGTTTTTTTCGGCTCCCTGGGGTTTACACAAAAACATAGAACACGACAAGTAACAAAACCCTGATAGACGAGAACAGTCACTCAAATTTAAAATACGATATTACAAACAATACAACAACAAAAAACGTTTGTGTAGATTGTGTGCATGTTTGAGTGTCATTTCAGTCCCTGTTGTTTCTTCTAATTTCTCATCTTATTCAACTGTTACCATGCATCCGCATAGAAGATAAGCACTCGCATATCTGAGCTTTTTGAATTACATTCCCTGTTGTGCCATGGAATGTTATATCCATTTTCTTTGAAGGTAATTTTGCTGTTTGCTCGAGTAATTGAAGATGGGAGTTCCATGCGATCATGGTACTGTATAAAAGTGTGCTTTGCCGTTAATTTTTGGGGGACTTGGACCGCGAAGAGACCTCTGGTGGGTTTTGTGGGGTATGTATGGGTGTCTGAGCTATTTGATTTGAGCTTAGTCAGTAAAGTTCTCTACTTTTTATAGATTTACACAAACACTATTTAAATCACCATGGTCACAACCATAAAATGTCAACTCCATCTGCTAGATTAAGATGTAACATATTTGAACCAGAAGGCATATTCTATTTAATTAGGTTTTAAGTTCATGAACAAAACAAAATTGCTACTTTGTACAACACTTGAATTAAGAAGAAAACTTGAATTTTTTGTCAACTCAGTAAAATGTAAACTGTGTCAAATGTTTGTGGAACGTCAACTCTGTCAGTGCTGAAAGTTAAAGTTATATTGGAATGGTTGTTTTTATTGCTTATTTTCAAATTAATACTTTTCCATATGTTTATATTGTAATAAAAAAAAATAGATGCCAAAATATGTCTGTTCTGAGTATCTGTTGTCGACTCTGTCAGTGGCTTGTCAACTCCGTCACTGATGGCTTACCCTTTTAATATAGATGTTTTGTCAGTATTAAGAAAACAACATTTTTTTTATCACCGAAGTATTTCCTCTGTTTGATTTAAGGGATAATGTTTGCTTTATACATTTTGTAATGTTCTAAATCTACATGGAGTTGACAAATCCAGTTAGTTTCATTTTATGACAGAGGCCTGTGAAATGGTGTGATAGCTGATACTTTGGTCTAACAAAATATATATTTCAAATTTGTTAATATTAAGAAAAATGTTTGTGGAAAAAAACTGAGATTGTTCTGTTTTTCACGAGTCCCTGTAAGAGCAGATCTAAAAACCAAGCAGCTCTCCTGTCAGCTGTACAGTCTGTCGCAGTGACACCCTTTAATTACACAATCCTCCCATACATTGTGTGTATAGGATAATGAATGGGCTTGTGAGCTTCCAGACACTGCGGAGACCTCGACTGACCTCACATCCTCAGTACTTTCTCACAGTCTCTTGTCTTATGTGCTATCTATGGTTGTCTTAGACCCTCCTAGGAGACAGACCTGGGTTCAAATAGTATTTGAAATCACTTCAAATACTTTAGCTGTGCTCGATATAAGCATGCCTGTTGCAATGGGACCAATTGACAAGTCCCAAAATTGCAAACCCCGCCCACCGGGCACTCCAGTTAGCCTAAAGCAAACACTCAATGTATTTAAAGGATTTGAAGTTGTTTGAACCCAGGTCTTTTGGAAGAGTTGTGGTTATTTTTTAGATGTCTCTTGTGCCCAGAGCTGAGTGGTATGCACATGCCTGCTCCTCGAGCTCTCATAAGCTAAATGACACACACCATTCATTTGGACTTTCACAGGCCTCTGTCATATTTTTAAACACATGGGCTTCCAATCAGACGCATTTATTTACTGTAAGACTAAATGCATGTCTGATAGGTGCTGTATGACAGGGTTTAATGTGGGCATAGAGAGTGAAACTACTGACATTTCAGTCACTTATTTACTGTGAGGAAAAATGCTCATTGATGCCTTGTATGTCTTTAAATCTTTGTTTTGACGTCTTCGTTTTCCACCTTACTGTGGTAGGCAGAGGTGATTTCTTAGATACAGTAGCTGTAGCATATTGATTGTGGGAGACCTAGCATCTGTGTTGAATCACAAGTGGCAAGCAGTGTCATTCTCTGGTCTAGTGTGTTTTTGTGTGTGCTGTGATTGCTATTGTATTCATTTTTGGCCAAAAAAAACAGGGGAAGTCTTACTGCGGCAGAACAGTCATGTGTGCTGCTGTAGAGACGATGTTGTGAGACTGAGCCTGTATCCGCCTTCACCAGTCACCACACAGCTGTTGTTGTTCTCTTTGCTGTAATTTCCTGTTCGCATGACACTCACCTACTCAGCCTAGCTAATTGCACTATTGATTCTCTCTGAGGTCTACGGTGGGAGTCTCTCTACTGAAAGGATGTACACTAGTCCCCCAACTCCTGGGATACAGTACAGGGGCCAAGGGCTCTTTCTCAATTAACAAAAATCTATTCTCTTCTACAATGCGCTGATATTTAAAGAACTGACCAGATGAAAGCTAGCCTAATGATGAGTTTACACCATCACTTGTCTGTCTTTTTTCAATAAGTGCAGATGAAGGGGTTGAGACAACGAGACCATTTGAGCTAGACCCATGCTCTACCCTCTTTCATACTGTCTACCTCCAGGCCCCTAGTCCCCCACCCTGTCAGTTGGGTGGGAACACCCCAGAGGAGGCGGGCTCATTGAGGTTAATTCCGAATGGTCTCCGAGTGGCTCTGTTCTAATTAATGCTATAATGAGCTGCTCTATAACGATAGCAAATGATTATGCAACATTGTGAAGGAAACCCCTAGTCACTCGGCCTTTACGGTTACATTAGAACCGCTAAAGCACTGATTTAGACTGCTCCTAACATTTTCATTATCGGACATTTTTTAAGTTATGCCCCCATCCGACAGAACTGTAATTCTAACCAATTTTAGGAGGGCATGGCATTTTTTGGAATGTTTTTCCCCTCCTCCCGACAGTAGGGCCTGCTCCTCTCCTTCTCCTTCTTCTTCAGCTGGAGGTACCCTGCCCAGTTTATAATCATCCCGATAATTGCCTCAACTGAACATAACTATTCCAAAACTAATTTCACAAATATAACGGTTGACGTAAAGTATGATGAGGGGGAATGGGTGAGTTGATGAACGAGGGAATGCGAACAATGCATAATTATGTAATCACCAATTGTGAATGATGAACAGGGCGGGCCATTCTGTTGTTTTGATGTATTCCTATTCCAGTCCACCGAATCCAAGCAGTCTTATAAGTCTACTCTCACAGTGAGAGTGTCTGTCTAATTTACAATGGCAAGAAGACGAATGGATGCACATGCTGCGTTAGCGTTGCTACAAAATCTGAATGAAAATGTTTCAGATGGTGGGAAGAAATTCATCATGACATTTCTGATTATTCTTCTGTTTCTGAGCCTCTGTCTGAACCTACACCTCTGTGATCTAAGCAACAAAAAAAGCCAGAACAATGCGTACTAAGCAGGTGCCCACGCCACCAAATTCAACGAAGAGACCGGAGAGAGGAAGGGACCGCCCCATTTGGATAGAACAAGCTGGTACCTATACTACCTATTATCGCTTAAAATTATGTTTAGGTTACTTATGTTTTCATAATTTGACTCAAGTCTTGCTGACCATCCGTCTTGGTGGTACGGGTATTTTATTTTGTCGTTATTAAAAAGCAGTTATCGTGTTCCAACATATATGCTTTCTGTTTAATAGTTGTAACAAAGGCACTCCACGAAGAAAGCTGATTGAACACTTACATTTTTTGTTTTGTTTTTACATACAATTGAAGTCGGAAGTTTATACACCTTAGCTAAATACATTTAAACTCAGTTTTCACAATTCCTGACATTTAATCCTAGTAAAATGCCCTGTCTTTGGTCAGTTAGGATCACCACTCTATTTTAAGAATGTGAAATGCCAGAATAATAGTAGAGTGATTTATTTCATCACATTCCCAGTGTGTCAGAAGTTTACATACACTCAATTAATATTTGGTAGCATTGCCTTAAACAATTTAAACTTGGGTCAAACGTTTCAGGTAGCCTTCCACAGGTTTGTTGGCCTCCTTGCTCGCAGACACTTTTTCAGTTCTGCCCACAAATGTTCTATAGGATTGAGGTAAAGATAAAGAGACACAGACTTACAAAACGGTATGTCATACACTGCATTTGAGGAACAATGGGAAAATAATTCTGCTTTGAAAGTTGATAAACTTGTAACCTCACTTTTGAGAAAATGGCCTTTGAATGTTTTGGTACCGACTGGTACTTCATCTGAGCGTTCTGTCCCAACAGCAGTCAAGCACCCAAGCTAACTGGCTAAGGTTGGCTAGCTTGTTAGCTACTTCCTGAGACACAAATGAGAACTGCTCACTGACCATTTTACTCACCCTAGCAGAGTTGGTTCAGCTGTTTTTATGTTATCCAGAGCGTTGGTACACTAACTGTGCTGCTGTCAACAATTAATATTGTTTGCCAACATTTCATGACACAGGCTATATACAACGGGTGTTGAGTGTTCGTAACTCGTCAGATCTTCTTTGCTGTGGCACACACAGATGAGAGTGCTCTGAAATTGGAATAGACAGCCAGAGCAAATTTACCAGCCACGACTATCAACAGTTGTCGAAGTGACATTCTATTGAAATGGATACTTACATAGTGGAGTCTTTTGTTAAGACATATGGCTAGCTTTCTGTCAAAATTCTAAATGTGTAATATCTTAAAATGTAGCTTGCTAGACTATGGATGGATGCTTCTCGCTGTCACGGGTGCCATGGTTGCCCTTAGTTTGAAGATGTAATCCGGAGACAGGTGTTTTCTCAATCTCCTTAGCTATCATACTCTAATTCCGCTGATTTCAAAACTCGGTCCTCCAGAAAGCGGATTTCAAAACTCAGTCCTCCAGAAAGTGGAGAGCAACACCTATGCAGTTCTGCTACGCAATATATTTTTTATTTAAAGCCTCGTTAGACAGGATTACCTACACATACGGACCAGCTCATATTATAGACCGATGTGTGCTACATGGCAGACCAATCCAAGTTCATCTCTCAACATTTCCAGCCCACTCATTATCTCAGCCAATCTTGACAAAGGGGGAAGATTGCTGACTTTTTCCAACTAGGCTCGTAATTTAACAATTGTATTTGTATTTACAGATGGCATACAACTGTTATTAAGGCATATGAAAGTTCACGTGCCAGAAAGCATTTCTGCCAATGAAACGCATTTTGAAAGAAAAAAAAGAAGTTTATGTTCAAATGGCTCTCCTGTGTAGTAGTGACCCACGACATAAGCCTAGTTTCCTGAAATGAGTCACATATCAGATATCTTGATTGTAAAACAGTGTGCTTTGAGCTCAATAATTATTGTTAAAAAATAGAAATTATACCAACAAAGTTAAGACCATCCTCTCTTTAGTATGGACAACTTGTGTCTTCCAAAATTGTGTATCCAAGCAGCTGTGGCCTATTGCTTGGAAACATGCACTGTACTCCTATCCCATTGCTGTGGTTGTATTCTACAGGGGTTGATGCAAAGGGGTGAATGCGGGGCTACGGGTGTCGGGGTGGGGGTGTGTGTGTGTGTGGGGGGTGGTGCGAGGAATGGGGATTGGGGGGTCGTGAAAGGATTTGAGACTCAAAGATTATGGCCTTGTCGAGCCTGTACTCTTTTATAGCGGAAAGTGCAAAAATAACTCCAGTCATGGTTTTATTGCATGTCTCTCACCTCTTCCTGACACATGGACGTAAACAACTCCTCCGACCCTCACGTTCTCACCCGGTGACGTGAAGAAAAGAGGAAAGAACACAGAGAGCAAGAGTGCTGGGAATAAGAGAGTTAGACGATTATCAAGAAAGATGGCGCAAAGTACGGGGGAAGATGTAGAGGGATCGTCAACATGCCCAGATTTGACAAAAGTGATAACAGAAGCGAGAAATGGGGTGAGGGATAGGAAAATAAACCTGGGAGAAAGGATGATTGAGTGACCTATGAGGCTCATGTGGTGTCCATGTGTTCCCAGCTGATCAGCGGGTCGGTCTTTGATGGGCAGAACCATGCCGTAATTTCCCATCTCCACAAATCTCAAATTACATGCTTTATATCCGAGCCAGGCACGCCAAGCCATGGAAACAGAGAGGACGGCCTTAGCGGGAAGCAGCATGAGGAGGCTCTGTTATACCTGGAACGGGGTCATGACCTCTGGTTTACTTGTTGGGCTCAAAATGTCATGGTCAAGTTGATTATTTATTATATACAGTATAAGTTACATGCGGTGACGAGCTCGTATAGATGACCTCTTTTGACTTGTTTAATAATGAAGCTTTTGATAGCTACTCCGTGGAAAAGATCAGCGCAAACCCAAGAAAGTTATGTTTGTCTAAAATTTGTTTTTTTAAGTATGCTTTCGCTTACTGTAGCCTCTGATGTTCTTTGTGGACTGAACCCTACAAGTTCCTACAAACTTGCTTATATTCTGCTGAATTATGTACTCATCTTTTGCGTCACCATTGTGCTGCTGAGCTCAGTTCAAGGTTGCCTGTCAGTGCTCTTGACCACTGCCTCTCTCTCTCTGTGAGAATACTTTCACGCTTGACAACACTGAGCATCTAGCACTTTTATAGTCGCTTTAAGAATTTACCACTTTGACGACAACCAAAGTAGATTTTCACTAAAACCAGAGTGGAATATTTAATTCCCCATGCTGTCTTGGAGGCAGGCCATCGGCCGAGAGAACGGAAGAGATGGGCAAAGAAAGAGAGGGAGAAGGTAGGAGAAGGAGAGGGGGTGTAAAAAAAGATAAATAAAAATAGATCTTCCTTTCCCTCTGTCTGCCAGTGTAGCCCGTCTCTAATTAACTGCCAATTAACTTTTGATAAGCTGTGGAAGGGTACCGAGGTGCAGGGCTCACATTTAGATCACCTAGGAGAAGCCCAAAATGTTCCTACTTTAGCCCTGTTCTCTTTCTTTCACATTGCAGAGGGCCTGGGGGAGGGAGGGGGAGGGGGGGCTGGCTCTCCTTAGGGCCAACATGCCAAGGTCATTGTCTGTTCCTCAGGGCCATCACAGCCATCAGAGATGGTTCATCATCCTAGTTGCCTCAACCTAGGAAAGAGTTCCTGCCCGGCCACCTGAAATTAGTTGGGCTTTGTTTTCTCTTTCCTCTAGATCTCTAGGATGGGTACTTTCAAGTCCTGATTTACTCTCGGGTTTGTTTGGAGGACTGTCAACAGTTGAGGTTTTATTGTCTCATTAGTGTGTTACGCCAGAGCTGGCTCATTGTGAACACACTGCAGATGTACCAAGTGGGACGGCTCATGCAAGGTTTTTTTTTAAGCTGTAGAGTTTTAATAGACAGACTCGCATTGATTAGCCCAGTATAACTACTGCGGTGGACTATTTGTGTGTACATGGTTGTTATACACAGATGGAACCCTTTGAAATGGCAGAGTGTTCCACTATCACAGATCCTAGAGGGAACTAAACAATAGAAAGACCTATAAATAGAGAATAAGCCCTAGTTGGTAATGGACCGGATGACCATGGTGTACACACAATGGATGGTGGTATTAGGGGAGATGAAGTGAAGAGAGGGGTGACTTTGTTAAAACCAGTCAAACATGTAACTACACACACACACACACACACACACACACACACACACACACACGTGCAAACACACTATACTGTACACGGGTGACAATTGGTCCACCTGACCTGTCCACACACAGGGGTCACTGCGTTTAATCCAAACACCATAAACAGACAGTCAGGTGGCTTTAGACACTTGTTCACTGTAAGACCCCCACTACCTCTATGTTTTTCTTTCTTTTTTCTTTCTCTCTCCTTATTTCTCTCATTCTCTTCCTGTGTGACTAATGACAGGGTCCAGTGCTCATGTCCTTATATAGCCCTATGTTGTGATCTGGCTGGGTCCGGGACCACGGCTCTCACCCTGGCACCTGTGGGACACAGATGGCGCTCTGGCTCTCTCTAAACACACACACACACCAAACATACGGCCCTATAGTGGCCATGATGCTGATGCAAGCTTGCCAGGCCACTTTCTCTCCCTCAGTGGCCAGTGTACTCTGTCTGGCTCTGGAGAGGCTCTGGTACTCCCTGAAACATCAACAGACCGACGGACCTCCTAGTGACGGTCCGCTAGAGCACGTGTGGGGAAATGCTAGCCTCCGATCAAATTTGACAGTAGGTTCAAGGATAAGCAAAGTGTGTTTTTAACGGGAAAACAAAGGCCTCATGGATGGTTACAGTGGGCCGATGTTGCATAAGATACCGTTTTTAATTTTGATTTAAGATGGTTGCCATGGTGACATTTTTGTTGTCGTTAAGATTTAAGAATGTCAAGGTATGCTTTCTCCCCTGTTGATGTTTTCCAGGGGTATTGCACCGCAGCCTACTACTGTACAGTACTCTGAAGTCACCAGTTGCAGGGCTTGACTTTTCTCCAGCATTCTTAATATAGTCTCTCTGCTGCAGAATGAACTCACAACACACCAGTTCATCAGAGCCCAGTTATCGACATGGGGAGATCTTTCCTTAAATGGTAGACTGCCCTGGGCTTTATTTCCACCACAGCACAAATGAAATGAAGTCCAGGTTCCTGGGAATGGCCTTTTAGAGTGGAGAGGCAGAGTGAATGGGAATCTGTTTGAAAGATGGACAGTAGAGCCAGAGCAGCAGACTGCATGTATATTGCCTTCCCATGGAGAATGGCAGTTGATTGGATGTGGGGCGGCTCTGTTAAAACAGATTATAGTTCTAATAGGTTTATACTGTGCATGGGCGATTTCCGGCATTATGGACATTATATATGCACATACAATTCCAACTTGAATGTCTCTTAAAATGGACAAACAAAATATAAATTAAACTGTTGGTGTGTGTGTGTGTGTGTGTGTGTGTGTGTGTGTGGGGGGGGGTTATACCCGAAAGAGCAGACTTCAAAATAGTGACATGTTTGAAACATGAAGCATTATGGATGTTACATGAACATATCAAAACTCTGAGTTTGTAGTTTAAGTCTTAGGTCAACACATGGATAGCCATTTCAAAGGAAATTTGTATTTACAGATGGCATACAAGTTTGTTATCAAGGCAAATGAATGTTCACATGTTTCAGAAGGAATTTCTGCCCCAAACCTTATTTAATGATGACATTCAAATGCCTTTCCTGTAAAGTAGTGACGTGCGACAAACGCCTAGCTTCCTGAAACAAGTCACAAATTTCTTGGTACTTGGTAAAGTTCAAGATGCTGGTAACCGTAACAATGGTCCCAGGACCAGAGGAAGCAAAATACCACAATAACATCAGATTTGTCACCATATTATACATTAGGGATGAGGTATTTTCTGCATATGCATTGCTCTTTTAAAGGCCTAACACACCGCTGTTGTGCATGTCCAAATACCTCTCTTTTCGTGTCATATGACCATAAAGTATTACTTGTTAAGCAAAATCTCATGTGTGTGTGTGGGTTTTTAAAGCACACAATATAGCTCAGTATTAGAATGATTTATTTTATACTGTCGTTTTTGCTAATCTTTTCAAGGGTGTCAATCATTTCGGACCCCAACTGTGTGTTCTAAGATGATCTTAGCTATAAAACAAAAAAATTCAAGATATCAACAATTGCTTCAGTTAGTCTGAAAAATAAATCTCAGAGCAAGCACACACAATTTGGCCAATGCACAAGCTTCTGAAGTGAAGATATGATACATCAATATCTCTCACATTGATGACCGTTACGGATTTAACTGATATCATGATGCTGAAAACAATAGTGACAATGAAAAGAGAAACAATTATAGACTGTATTAAACTTGGATGAAAATTAGCTTTACGTGAGAGAGTTTTAATATGCTCCAGTGGAAGGTCTATGTTTACAAAATAAAATATTTAAAAAATGATGTACAGTATGTTCATTGCCTGTCCTGGTCACCACCTATACTCCAGAGAAATGTAGAACTCACAAACAAAGGCACTTTAATTTTCGTCTTTGTTGCTTCATTAACATCTCAACTTCATAACTAACATGACAGTTGTGAATGGAAAAACAAGACTCTGTGAGCCATTTCTAAAAGCCATGAAATTTGATTGACTGAAAAGTATTTTTTAGACTTGGCATCCTGCTCTGTAATGGTTAAAAGTCATACAATTTCCTATTTAAACTTTTCAAATAAAGTCTACACGCCAACATATGTGACTCGTTTCAGGAAACTCTGCGTATGTCGCGCGTCACTGCAAATTGCGTTTTTTTTTCCAGATATGCCTTCTAGAACGTGAACTTTCATGTGCCTTAATAACAAACTTGTGTTCCATCTGTAAATATGAATACAAAATGTACATTTCTTGCCTAGTTGGTTTAGCCATAGAAAAAAAGAGCAACCTTCCTGCTAGCCATGATTGGCTGAGATAATGAGTGGGCTGGACATGCCGAGAGATTACTGGATTGGTCTGCCATGTAGCACTCTTCTGTCTAATTGAGCTGGTCAGTATGTGTAGGTCATCCTTTCTAACACAGCTTTTTTTGAAAGATATCACGTAGTAGAAATGCAGAAGTGTTGCTCTCCACATTCTGGAGGTCCGAGTTTTGAAATAAGTGGAATTAGAGTATGATAGCTAAGGGGATGGAGAATATGATTGCAAATATGCAAACGGAGTCAAAAAGAGAACACACAGAAGGCTGTTGTATAAAACACCCGGATTACATTTTCAAACTAAGGGCAACCATGGCATCCGTATCAAAGGGGGAGAAGTGTCCATCCAAGTAAGATAGTCTAGCTAACTAATATTTTCAGATATTACACGTTTCCGATTTTGTCAGAATGTTGTTTTTATTTTGAGTTAATGCGTACTGTTAGGCAGCTAGCTAATGTTACGTGCATGATATGTGTAGTAATATTATTTGTATTTCAGAGCCATTTGCTATTGCTAGTTATAGTCTAATGTTAGCTAGCTAACATTGAACCTGGTTGATTAACTACCTGCAGATTCATGCACGGTAGTAACGTAATGAGTTGGGATTATGGTTCATTGTTTAGCTAGCTAGCTACATGACTTAACAAAACTCCACTATGCAAGTAACCATTTCGATAGAATGTTCATGATGTCACTGTGACAACTGTTGAATTCGATCTCAGAATAACTGACACATTTATGAACGCTCAACACCTGTTGAATATGGCCGGTGTCACTAAACGTTGGCAAAAAGCATAATAACATTTTTGCCTGCATCACAGTTGCAGTCACCAACACCCTGGATAACATATAAAAAGCCTAACCATCTCTGCTAGGGAAAGTAAAATGGTCAGTGAGCTGTTCTCTCATTTGTCTCTGAAAGTAGCTAGCCAGCGTTAGCCGACGGTGCTGCTGTTAGGACAGAACGCTTGGATCAACCCTACTCCTCTACCAGAGCGTCCAGTGAACACTTCAAGAGTGAAACACTCTGAATTTACAAACAGACAAACAGACAGCGCTTTGAGTTTTCGAATGCCCAGAGCACACTTTTGAATTTACAAAAACACCCATAGTATATACCAGCCTTTAGACTTGAAGTCTTTGGTTGTTTAGTACATGGCCTCACGTGCAAATCCTTAAAGAGATGAGTGGGGCTAAAGCATAAGAGGGTGTGAATGATGCTGAATGGGTATAGACATAGAAGAGCTCTCTAGTAGGTGAACCAAAACATTCAAAAGCAGAATTACTTTCCCATTGTTCCTCAACTGTAGTGTTATGAATATACACTTTTCTAGCTCGGAGTCTCTACCTTTATCCAATGTAAAATACACCATTTCAAATTTTGCTACATAAGACCAAATTGAGTTGGTCGGTACATATAGACCTTCAGGATGATTATGAACATGGTTTTATTTGGACATGCTCAGGTTGACTTTTCCATGGAATCGGCCGCATGCCACTAGGCTATTGTCCTGTGTATTACCATGATATGACTGAATGCTAACCGTCCCCTCATTTGTTAGACGTGTGCGTGTGTGTGTGTGTCAAGAAAAATAAAAGAGATGTTTTATTATCACAAACACCATATAGGTGCAGTGAAATGTGTTGTTTTACAGGGTCAGCCATAATAGTATGGCGCCCCTGGAGCAAATTAGGGTTAAGTGTCTTGCTCAAAGGCACATTGACATATTTTTCCGCCTTGTCTGCTGGGGTATTCGAATCAGCGACCTTTTGGTTACTGGTTCAATGCTCTATGCGCTAGGCTACCTGCCTCCCGCACGTCTGTGTGAGAGAAGAATATGAGAGTGTATTTGCAACAGTGAGAAAAAAGGAGGAGAACAGAACGTTTCTCAACAATGTGTCATTTAACCCTATTCTCAACCAGCTGGTAGAGCATGTTTTAAAATGGATTTTGAAAAACATTTTCACTTGACCTTGATTGGTCAACTCCTCCAGCCCTCCTGCATCAATTAGCATAATTTGTACCCGATCTGTTGCTGCAGTTCTGTGTCATGGCACTTTAACTTTGCCCACTCAGAGGGCAGTAAGAAATCTCAATCATCACCAATGGGATAACAAGGCAGGAATTCAGTTGGTGAGAGATTAATATTGCACCATTCCTGTTAGTAGTGACCTTGAAGTGTAGGAATATTACAATAAATAGTTAATGTAAAAATGTGCTTAACCATATGTGACTGACGATTTGGTCTTATGTAGCAAAATTTGAAATGGTGTGTTTTTACATTGGATAAAAGTAGAGACTCGGCTAGAAAATGGTATATCATACACTGCAGTTGAGGAACAATGGGAAAGTAATTCTGCTTTGGAAGTTGATAAACTTGTAACCCCACTTTTGAGAAAATGGCTCTTGAATGTTTTGGTACACCTACTGGAGAGCTCTTCTTTGTCTACACCCATTCAGCATGGTTCACACCTGCTTAAGTGTTATCCCCACCCATCTCTTTAAGGATTCACATGTGAGGCCATGTGCTAAACAGAGTGTGTAATGGTAGTGTACTAAACAACCAAAGATTTCAAGACTAAAGACTGTTTAATACTACGTCTATCTACATGTCTGTCTACGTCAAACTTGTCGTTGTCGTTATGAAAAAGCATAAACACAAAAACAAAATAGCATACCTGGTGTATTTTAACACCAATAAACCCATCAATTTAAAAATGAATTTAGTATGTCAATCTAACAAACCAGGCAACTAAAAGCAACTTTCTAAACAATGTTTCGGTTTGTTTATAGTTAGCTGATTAGCCAGTTCAAATAATGACCATACCATATAGCTGACATCGTCTTAACTTTAGCTCATTTTTATTCATTATTACATTAAAATGAACTCACAAGATCATTACTTACAAGTTAATGGCGAGCTAATTACAGAAAATATCTTACCGTTATGAGTGTGACGAAATTAAAGCAGAGCATTCTACCGGAGAATCTTAGAACTTGGACACTATCGTTGGCCTAACGTTATTTCCTTATTTGACTTTGATGCAGGTCATGTTGTTATTCACATTACCCTCCCTGGTAAACACACACTGTATCAACATTTATTTGTCACGTGCACAGGATACAGAAGGTGTAAACGGTACAGTGAAATGGTTACTTGCATATTGGAGACTTTTGTTTAGACAGCTAGCTAGCTAAAGAATAAACCATATACCTATTTCATAACGTTACTACCCTGCAGGTAGCTAACGCTATCCAACTAGGTTCAGTGTTAGTTAGCTAGCTAACATTAGACCATAACTAGCAATGCAAATGGCTCTGAGATATGATTAATATTACTACACAGTTTATACATGTAACTTTAGCTAGCTAGCTATCAGTATGCTTTGACTTGCAACAAAAAAAAACTTTCTGACAATTAGAAATGTATATTAAAGTATAACATTTCGCTATCTAGACTCTCTTCTTACCTGTTTACATGGATGAACTCATCTCCCTCTCTGTCACAGAGGCCATGGTTGCCCTTAGTTTGAAGATGTAATCCGGAGATGTGTTTTATACAACAGCCTTTCTGTCTGTTCTCTTTTCGTCTCCCTCCACACATTTGCAATCAAATGCCAGAATTGTCTTTATTATCATACTCTGCTTCCACCAGACGTTCCACTGATTTCAAAACTCGGTCTTCCAGAAAGTGCAGAATAGAAGTGGGATGCCCCGGTGCACAACTGCGCAAGAGGACAAGGACATTAGAATGTCTAGTTTGAGAAACAGATGCCTCACAAGTCCTCAACTAGCAGCTTCAGTCGATACTACCCACAAAACACCAGTCTCAATGTCAACAGTGAAGAGACGACTCCAGGTTGCTGGCCTTCTAGGCAGAGTTGCAAAGAAAAATGCATGTCTCAGACTGGCCAATATAAAGAAAAGTTTAAGATGGGCAAAAGAACACTGGACAGAGGATGATTGAAAAAAGTGTTATGGACTGACAAATCTAAGATTGAGGTGTTTGGATCACAAAGAAGAACATTTGTTTGATGCAGAAAAAATGAAAATATGCTGGAGGAGTGCTTGACACCATCTGTCACGCATGGTGGAGGCAATGTGATGGTCTGGGGGTGCTTTGGTGGTGGTAAAGTGGGAGATTTGTACAGGGTAAAAGGGACCTTGAAGAAGGAAGGCTGTCACTCCATTGTGCAACACCATGCCATACCCTGGCTTAATTAGAGCCAATTTCCTCCTACAGCAGGACAATGACCCAAAGCACAGTTCCAAACTATGCAATAACTATTTAGGGAAGAAGCAGTCAGCTGGTATTCAATCTATAATGGAGTGGCAAGCACAGTCACTGGATCTCAACCCTATTGAGCTGTTGTGGGAGCAGCTTGACCGTATGGTACGTAAGAAGTGCCCATCAAGCCAATCCAACTCGTGGGAGGTGCTTCAGGAAGCATAGGGTGAAATCTCTTCAGATTACCTCAACAAAATTGAAACTAGAATGCCAAAGGTCTGCAAGGCTGTAATTGCTGCAAATGGCGAATTCATTGACGAAAGCAAAGTTTAAAGGACACTATTATTATTTCAATTAAAAATCATTATTTATAACCTCAACGTCTTGACTATATTTCCTATTCATTTTGCAACTCATTTCATGTATGTTTTCATGGAAACAAGGACAATTCTAAGTGACCCCAAACCTTTGAATGTTAGTGTATGTCAGTAAAAAGTATGGGTTAAATCTGGTGAAAAATATCATTTGAATTGTTGACAACACACTATATTAGTAACAAATTGGTTAAACCACATTTCATGACCCATGTGATCAATTAATCAATATTCAGATGAAAAGAGACCTATAGAATAATGCCTATAATAGTAAAAAAAACACAAAAACACATCACTGTCATGTATTGTCTGAAAATGTAGAAACATGGTGGAAGAACCCATTTGAAAGTTAACTTTTTACAGCTGCAGGGGCAGTATTGAGTAGCTTGGATGAAACGGTGCCCATTGTAAACAGCCAGCTCCTCAGTCTCAGTTGCTAATATATGCATATTATTATTAGTAGTATTTGATAGAAAACACTCAAGTTTCCAAAACTGTCAATATATCGTCTGTGAGTATAACAGAACTGATATTGCAGGCGAAACCCTGAGGAATATCAAAACAGGAAGTGGCTTCTATTTTGAAAACTCCATGTCCCATAGCCTCCCTTTGCTGGATTTAAAGGGATATGAACCAGATTCCTTTTCCTATCGCTTCCTCAAGGTGTCAACAGTCTTCAGACATAGTTTCAGGCTTTTATTTTGAAAAATGAGCCAGAACGATAACATCGCGTCAAGTGGTCACATGATTTTGCTAACGCAACAGAGTTCGGATGGGTATTGCTTTTCCCTCCTACTGTGGACATTTGCGGTTGATATATTATCGATTATATATTTTAAAACCAACCTGAGGATTGATTATAAAAAACGTTTGACATGTTTCTGTGGACATTATGGAAACTATTTGTAATTTTCGTCTGCATTGTCGTGACCACTCTTTCCTTTGGATTTCTGAACATAACGAGCCAAACAAACGGAGGTATTTTGGATATAAAAATAATCTTTATGGAAAAAAGGAACATTTTGTTGTGTAACTGGGAGTCTCGTGAGTGAAAACATCCAAAGATCATCAAGGGTAAATGATTAATTTGATTGCTTTTCTGATTTTCGTGACCAAGCTACCCGATGCTTAGTGTACTTAATGTTTTGTCGTGTGATCGATAAACTTACACAAACGTTTGGATTGCTTTTGCTGTAAAGCAGAATTTCAAAATCTGACACAACAGGTGGATTAACAAAAGGCCAAGCTGTGTTTTCCTATATTGCATTTCTGATTTCATGAATATAAATATTTGTAATAATATTTATTGAATGTAGTGCTAATGCTATTCAGCGGTTGTTGATGACACTTATCCCGTTAGTGGGATTGCAGCCATAACAAGTTAAGAAGGACATTACACTATACACCATCTGAAAACACATTCATTTCAATGTAATTGAATATTCATGTTTAGACATACCACATTTGCATAATATGTTACAATTTGAAATCAGTTCTCATACTCAATACTTACCTACCTGTAAAAGCCGTTGAAGCAGACCCAAAGTAATTTTTGTAATATTGTTGATCTATTCTATTATGGCATTGCTGGTATGACCCACTTTTGATCAAGAGGGTGAATTTTTTTATACTGGAAGTTCTTATTTGAGTCGCTAGTAATAGGAATTTAAGGTTGAAATCATGTTTCTCAAGAATAGACAAAGTAATTTTTTCTAGAGTATATAAAATACATGTCAAAATGACCTGACTGACAGAGTTTATCTTGTGTTTTCAGCCTGATAACCTACAGAAGACATGGCTGCGGGAATTCTACCAGGTACGTTGAACCTATCGTCTTCATATTGACACAGTGCTGAATACAGACATGTACAACTCTTCTCTAGGCCCATCTGCTCTTTGCATTTCTAGCGCTCTATCGTAGTCATGTGGCTGTGTTTGACTCATTGAGTGATAGTTGCTTTGAGGAGAAAAGAGCACAGGCTGTGTCATATCTTACCTTTGATCTACATAGGAACATCTGAGAAACCACAACTTTTTCCACTCTAGCAGGGGAAGTCAATTCAGATAGATAGACAGGCAGACAGCTGTTGCACCAGCCTGGTCTCAGACTATACGTAACATAGTATAAGTCAATTCGGGGCACGCAAATTAGTATGATATGTTATGGTTGGTATGATTACATAAGACCTATGGTTACTTAAGGCAAAAAAAAAGTAGGGTGGTTAGTCGGGGTGGATGGGAATCCAAAGGTTGCAAGTTGGAATCTCATCACGGGCAACTTTAGCATTTCAGCTAATTAGCAACTTTTCAACAACTTACAACTTTTTAGCTACTTTGCAACTACTTAGCATGTTAGGTAATCCTTTCCCTAACCCGAACACGTTTAGCTACCGTAACCCTAACCCCTTGCCTAGTTTACATTACCCAACTAGCTAATGTTAGCCACCTAGCTAGTTACCATACAAAACTTAACATATACTAAATGGAATGTCTTTAAAATTTTCTCGTATATTTTCTTTACATATTTTCCTCACCAGCACCATTCCAGTAACTGTAGTAGATGCGTAACCAAGTGAGTGCAGCTCCGCTTGATCGGGCTGAATTTGGCTCAGTAGTGTGAAGAGGATACTCCTGTTCTGTATTCCATTAGGAAGATGGACCATTGCCTTATATGCCAATAAGAGTAGCATGAGCTTAGTTGTCAGGTGTGTATTAGAATTATGCATGTTTGTGCCTACTGGTTATGTGCCAAGCCAAGGTTGTGGAAGCACAGAGAGCAGCTACAGGTCAGCTGTTTAATGGTAAGAGGATTAGACCTAGGCTTAATTCAGGTTAACTGCACACACACACACACACACACACACACACACACACACACACAAACTACACTGCATTACACCAAATACCTTGCCATGTAACTTACAGTACTACGCCACAGGTTAATGTCTTGGAACAGTGCACTTCAAGGTGTGCAATTTCTCCCTTAGCACTGTGTTTAAACTTAGACACAGCTGGGCTGTAGTATCACTATGACCGACACAGCGGAGAAGTCATGGTGGCGATGAGTGAGTAGAGATGGTGTACTCTACAGTGGTGTGCAGTGAGGGGTGACTCTGACTAGAAAGGGAGGGCTTCAGTCGGCCCATGTCTCTCCTAGCTTGTGGAACGGAATCACTGCGGTAGCAAGTGGCAGTGAGCGAGTAGAGATGGTATCCATGCGCAGTGGTGTGCAGTGCGCGTATCCAATGAGTGATTCAGTGGGCCCTGCGTCTCTCTTGATCTCCTATCTGGGGGAAGTAAGGGATTAGAGGCTGCATGCTGCCTCTCCTTTCGTCCCTGGTCGCCATCTGGCCATGGTGTGTGTGATAGTTATGTCTCTGGGCTGCTGAGGGCCCTGCTGCTGCCTCGCATCTATGGATACATACGCAGTCACACACAGCCAGAGAGAAACGTTGATAGTGCTACCTGTACTGTTCACTGAGTCATGAGACGCTGATACACACGTTCATAGACAACCGTAGAAACGCGTTGATAATGATATGCATCCATTCGCACAGAGCCATAGAGACGTGGATACAAGCACAGCTGTAGACACATAATAAGCACACAGTCACATTCACAATGAGAGATGTGGATTTACACAGAGCCAGAAAGACCAGGATATATATAGTTACACATGCAAACAAACAGCCCGAGAGATACACTGATACACGTGGAAGGTTAGACGTCACACACAGTATACAGGAGACCTGTGTGTAATGGCTGGTGATGCATTTTTATCAGCCTTTTTGAAGTCCTTTTAGAACAAGCGAGTATAGATGGTCTGCCATCGGATCAGCCTCATTTTAAAATTATTTTTTATTTTTTTAAATACACTGTAGCCTGCTTTAAACAGGTGTTTGTGCTGACAGAAGTATTTTCTCCTTAATGCTTTCTGTAGTCATCTTTCAAGTCATCTGTTCTTTGATTTAAACCTACAGTGCCTTGCAAAAGTATTCGGCCCCTTGAACTTTGCGACCTTTTGCCACATTTCAGGCTTCAAACATAAAGATATAAAACTGTATTTTTTTGTGAAAAGTGTAGTTTTAAAGTTTGCCACAAGCCACCTGGGAGACACACCAAACATGTGGAAGAAGGTGCTCTGGTCAGATGAAACCAAAATTGAACTTTTTGGCAACAATGCAAAACGTTATGTTTGGCGTAAAAGCAACACAGCTAATCACCCTGAACACACCATCCCCACTGTCAAACATGGTGGTGGCAGCATCATGGTTTGGGCGTGCTTTTCTTCAGCAGGGACATGGAAGATGGTTAAAATTGATGGGAAGATGGATGGAGCCAAATACAGGACCATTCTGGAAGAAAACCTGATGGAGTCTGCAAAAGACCTGAGACTGGGACGGAGATTTGTCTTCCAACAAGACATTGATCCAAAACATAAAGCAAAATCTACAATGGAATGGTTCAAAAATAAACATATCCAGGTGTTAGAATGGCCAAGTCAAAGTCCAGACCTGAATCCAATCGAGAATCTGTGGAAAGAACTGAAAACTGCTGTTCACAAATGCTCTCCATCCAACCTCACTGAGCTCGAGCTGTTTTGCAAGGAGGAATGGGAAAAATGTCAGTCTCTTGATGTGCAAAACTGATAGAGACATACCCCAAGCAACTTACAGCTGTAATCGCAGCAAAAGGTGGCGCTACAAAGTATTAACTTAAGGGGGCTGAATAATTTTGCACGCCCAATTTTTCAGTTTTTCATTTGTTAAAAAAGTTTGAAATATCCAATAAATGTCGTTCCACTTCATGATTGTGTCCCACTTGTTGTTGATTCTTCACAAAAAAATACAGTTTTATAGCTTTATGTTTGAAGCCTGAAATGTGGCAAAAGGTCGCAAAGTTCAAGGGGGCCGAATACTTTCACAAGGCACTGTAGTAGGTCAAAAAAAGAGGTTACTGTATGGCTTATTTAAGACTCGGGTAAATTTGGTCAATAACAAAAGTTTATCTCAATACTTTGTTATATACCCTTTGTTGGCAATGACAGAGGTCAAACGTTTTCTGTAAGTCTTCACAAGGTTTTCACACACTGTTGCTGATATTTTGGCCCATTCCTCCATCTCCTCTAGAGCAGTGATGTTTTGGGGCTGTTGCTGGGCAACACGGACTTTCAACTCCCTCCAAAGATTTTCTATGGGGTTGAGATCTGGAGACAGGCTAGGCCACTCCAGAACCTTGAAATGCTTCGTACGAAGCCACTCCTTAGTTGCCCGGGTGGTGTGTTTGGGATCATTGTCATGCTGAAAGACCCAGCCACGTTTCATCTTCAATGCCCTTGCTGATGGAAGGAGGTTTTCACTCAAAATCTCATGATACATGGCCCCATTCATTCTTTCCTTTACACGGATCAGTCGTCCTGGTCCCTTTGTAGAAAAACAGCCCCAAAGCATGATGTTTCCATCCCCATGCTTCACAGTAGGTATGGTGTTCTTTGGATGCAACTCAGCAGTCTTAGTCCTCCAAACACGACAAGTTGAGTTTTTCCCAAAAAGTTCTATTTTGGTTTCATCAAGCCATATGACATTCTCCCAATCTTCTTCTGGATCATCCAAATGCTCTCTAGCAAACTTCAGACGGGCCTGGACATGTACTGCCTTAAGCAGGGGGATACGTCTGGCACTGCAGGATTTGAGTCCCTGGCGGCGTAGTGTGTTACTGATGGTAGGCTTTGTTACTTTGGTCCCAGCTCTCTGCAGGTCATTTACTAGGTCCCCCGTGTGGTTCTGGGATTTTTTCTCACGGTTCTTGTGATCATTTTGACCCCATGAGTTGAGATCTTGTGTGGAGCCCCAGATCGAGGGAGAATATCAGTGGTCTTGTATGTCTTCTATTTCCTAATAATTGCTCCCACAGTTGATTTCTTCGTACCAAGCTGCTAGCTGAAATCTTGCTTGTTTGTAGGTGACCAAATACTTATTTTCCACCATAATTAGCAAATTCATTAATAAAAAATCCTACAATGTGATTTTCTGGATGTTTCCCCTCATTTTGTCAGTCATAGTTGAAGTGTACCTCTGATGAAAATTACAGGTCTCTCTCATCTTTTTAAGTGGGAGAACTTGCACAATTGGTGGCTGACTAAATACTTTTTCACCCCACTGTACGCGCACACACACACACACACACACACACACACACACACACACACACACACACACACACACACACACACACACACACACACACACTGAGTGTGGTGACAGAAGTGACTGTTCTTAGAAAACGCTGTGGATGTGTCAAAATCAAGCCTGCCCCCCCGTCTTTCACACGTCACACACATAAACCAATGCTAACACCACCTGAACACTGTTTGACAGTCAACACATTTTCGTTTTTCAGATGCACAAAAACGCAGCCAAAATCAAATGTGAACATTTGCACATTGTTCTGAATTTGCATATTATTTTCTTAACTATTTTTTGCGGCGCTTTGGTTTTGAAGTGACGCAAATGCAGATGAGCTCAAGATGATCACAAACACAGAATTTCCTATTGGTCTCTCCCCTTCATACATTAGATATAGTAGGCGAGAAGTCATGGAGTCAGCTGGGTTCTTCATTTGTGCCTTAGTTTGTCAGTTGTTCACCATGCTCTCGCTGTGTGCGATTATGACAGTGAATTAACCCTGAGGCATGCGTGGACAGGTTGATTGCCTCAGGATTTAAGTGTGTTTTTCTGTGTGTGTTTTTGTGTGGGTGTGTGTGTGGGGGGTGGTGTCTGTGTGTGAGAGAGTGAGAGAAAGGAGGAATGAATGAGATAGAAAGAGGTGTGCCCCTGCTGTGTGAGCTAGGCAGGCCTGCAGGCTCATGCCAGCTATGTGGTGTGCTGCTGGGTGACGTCATGGAAAGCAGCACCATACTGTGTACTCCTAGGGCAACTGGGACAGAACAGCACCAGTGTATGCTAGAGCTCATAGTGTAGCGTTTCAATGCTCACGACTATGTTATCCTGCCCCTACTCACACGGCTCTCTAAGTTACTTATATATCAGCTTAGCACATATATTGTAATCTCTCTCATTCACAACACACTATCAACAGATGATAGAAGACCGGTGTCTGTTGTAAGGAAGTTTGTGTGGTAAGGAATAGATGATGCAAGCAATTTTTGAATTGCAGCATCAATATTATCAACAAGTGATCTTTGCCCCGTTGGTATACATTCTTTAAAACAGTTGACTTTGTGGTTGGAAGTGGTACAGTTTAGACAGTGGGTCAAAAAGAGTTCATATTGAGAAATAGTCCAATGTCTCACTATACTTGATAGTGTTGGAATGCAACTCGCACTGCAGCAAACCACATCTGGAATGACTATTTTGTTAAGATTGCTTATGTTTTTATGGAGGGTAGTTTGAAGGTCCTTGTGAAATCGGGCCATCAGATACATAGAGGTGGCAACGGCAACATCCTGAACAAAGCTGTTTAACTGCTTTTTCGGTTGTTACAATCGAAAGGACATCCTGCAAGTTTGCCCTGCTGTGTGTGTGTGTGTGTGTGTGTCCCACTCAAGGAACTAACTTACTGTTGATACAAGCCCTTGCTTCAGGGTTTTCCTCGAAAGGCAGCTTCAGGAAATAAAATGTGGTCTTTGGACAATGCTTGATTAGTATCAGAGACATACATTCTGTTCAAACACTCCCAAAGCAGGCATGCGGTCCCACTCCCTGCCTGCAGATGAGACCAGAGTATACAAATGACAAGTGTATACCATCATGCAAGGCTAGGCATTAATAATTTTAATAATATTAAGGATTTAATAATGTGTGTTACTGTTTGTTCAGTAAGCGTGGATCTGATGGGCATCCAGGCAGCTTTCACTAGTCCACTGGGCTGGCACACAGCAGAGTGGCACCGACTGACTGGAGTAATCTTCAGGCAAAGCAGGGCATTTGCCTGCTCCACATGTGCAATGGAGTGAAATGGTATCCCGGCACTAGAGTGCAGTATAAACAATGCTTTGAATTGCGTTATGCTGAGTTGATTGATCCCTCAATCTATTTGCATTGGAAACCTTACCCGGCTGTCATGGGCCACTGGCCTCACAGGATACTCCCGGGCTCATCCAAACACGTGACTTGTTAGATCTATTAAATAGGAGTTATTTCTAGCGTAATTAGTACATGGCTAATTTATTATAAGTTATAACAATATAATTAATACTTCAACATAATGTGTTTCTTCTGATTTACTGTGTGTGTGTGTGTGTGTGTGTGTGTGTGTGTGTGTGTGTGTGTGTGTGTGTGTGTGTGTGTGTGCACTTTCTCACATGTGAGGGGAGAGTGACTCAAAATGTATTAAAAGACAGGCTCACACACAGACAGACAGTCTGTGAGTGTTATTTGTAGATAGAATCAGTGTTGTAAAGACTGTTGATTGAATGTACAGCAACAGGTGGACAGAGTTCAGTGTCTAGGAAAGATCACATCACATCACGTGCCCGTTCAGAAGCCCATTTTATCCCCCCTCCGCACACTGTGTCACACTCTCCAGCCACGTTATTTTCCACCTCCTAATCAGTACCATGAAGTAGTACTCAGCCTCCCTAGATCCAGAGAAAAGTGGGCTTTTTTGTTGCCACATGCATCGTGAGTCTTTAAAAAACATCTGGCATGGAATTCACTTGTAAAAACATTCAATGGTGTGTGCGTCTTGTGCCATAATTGATAGGATACACACTACATGACAAAAGTATGTGGACACCTGCTAGTCGTACATCCCCTTTGCTACTATAACAGTGAAGACACTTGCCAGTCGGTCAGCGCATGCTTGGAGTGCATGTCCTGGTGATCCGTCTGTGACTGCGACTTTGGGAATGTTGACCTGTTTAAAGGACTTGCGTTGGCTGCGGAAAGCGTGATTACGCCGTTTCCCCGGAACAGCTGGTGCTTTAATGCATGTTTCAGTGTTTTTTGCCTCGAAGCGAGCACGGAAGTAGTTTAGCTCATCTGGTAGGCTTGTGTCACTGGGCAGCTCTCGGCTGTGGTTCCCTTTGTAGTCTGTAATGGTTTGCAAGCCCTGCCACATCCGATGAGTGTCAGAGCCGGTGTAGTACGATTTCATCTTAGTCCTGTATTGACGCTTTGCCTGTTTGATGGTTCATCGGAGGGCATAGCGGGATATCTTATAAGCTTCCGTGTTAGTCCCTCTACTTGAAAGCGCAGCTCTAGCCTTTAACTCAGTGCAGATGATGCCTGTAATCCATGGCTTCTGGTTGGGGTATGTACGTGCAGTCACTGTGGGGGTGACGTCATCGATGCACTTATTGATGAAGCCAATGACTGATCTGGTGTACTCCTCAATGCCATCGGAGGAATCCCGGAACATATTCCAGTCTGTGCTAGCAAAACAGTCCTGTAGCTCAGCATCTGCCGCAACTGACCACATTTTTATTGATCTCGTCACTGGTGTGTTCTGCTTTAATTTTTGCTTGTAAGCATCAGGAGGATAGAATTGTGGTCAGATTTACCAAATGGAGGGCGAGACAGAGAACTTTGTACGCATCTGTGTGTGGAGTGAAGATGGTCTAGAGATTTTTTCCCCTCTGGTTGCACATTTAACATGCTGGTAGAAATGTGGTAAAATGGATTTAAGTTTCCCTGCATTAAAGTCCCCGGCCACTAGGGGCGCCGCCTCTGCCTGAGCGTTTACCTGTTTGCTTAGGGCGGAATACAGCTCATTGAATGCGGTCTTAGTGCCAGCATCGTTCTGTGGTGGTATGTTGACAGCTACGAAAAATACAGATGAAAACCCCCTAGGTAGATAGTGTGGTCTACAGCTTATCATGAGATAAGTGTGTAATTGCACTTCTGATGTCCAGCAGCATTATGTACAAAATAAGTTACAAACAACGCAAAGAAGCGAACAAAGAAACCACAATTGGATAGGGACACGTAAAACATCAGCCTTCATCTCCGGCTCCATCTTATGCAGAACCCAGGCTCCTGTGGTGACACACATTGGACAATTTGGTCTGATAGCAGCCAAGTTCAGGCTAGCTGTGAACGTGGTGTGCTTGAAACATTGAGCCAGTGGTCACTTAAGTTCTGTGGATCTTATACCCTTTTTACACTGCTAAGCCAAAACTGTGCCAAGCCACCGAGCCAAGCTGTACTGGGCTTGCAAAGAAAATATCAGACCCAATAAACGGCGCTTCGTTCAACCTCGTAGTGTGAATCGGCGTGAGCTTAGATGTAGGCTACTATACATGGATTTGGACTGGTGGAGGTCAATGATGTGTGTTGTGTTCCAGTTAGGTATTGGCCGAAATGTAAAATGTTTCCAAACTGAGAACCAGAATTATGGGCTAAAGCCTAATGATTATTTTATATTGTGCTCAATGGTGATGGCATATATGACATTGTTTGGCCGTCAAAGAAATCCAGTGCCTTCCGTGGTTTGCATTTTTAGATGATGGTGATATGTTATTGCCATAATTAAGGGAACCTCCGAGGAATCAGAGAGAGGACGACTGGACGCACCCCTTTAACAAACAAGATGGATAGATTATCCCCGTTTTGGTACCCGTGTCCATCACCACTGTGTGGTCTAAAGGCATTACCATATAGCAACTGTCTCGCTACCAAGGGAGTTCCTTGCATCTGATCGATCTTTACTGCTCTTAAAGGGATGGTTCACCCAAATTACATATTGGTTTCCTCATCCTGTAAGCAGTCTATGGACATGATTTGGTTTAGTTTCCCTGGCATTCTTTCAACATGCTAACATTTTAGCATTTGGCACAAATCCCGTTCAAATCATGGGACCAATATTTGAATTTTTCACATGTTTAATAGTCTATAATTGACTTAGTTGAGCTTCAAAATACATTTTAAGTACTTTTAGATGACTTGGACATGATGTGCGAAAAAGTTTGAATATCGGTCCCCATGACTCGAATAGGATTTGTGCCACAAAAGCCAAAACATTAGCATGGGGAAACCGTACAAGGGGAACTTAACCTAAAGCATTAATTGCTGTCATACCTTTTTCCATAGACTGCTTACAGAGTAAACCAATGTATAATTTTGTAATTTGGGGGAACTATCCCTTTAAGGCTGACAAGACTGTCCACAAAGTGTGTTTTATTGCCCTCATATTGAAAATCAATCTGTCAACTATAACTCTTTAGTCTGAAATCAAAATGAACCGATAGAGTAAAAAGTGCTGCTGAGGGTTGTTTGGTTGGTCTTCAGAAAGATGGAGGAAACTTGAATAGTTGTTCTTGTTTGACCTTTTCTATCAATAGCATTTCTGATTAAAGTAGTAGGATTAAATTAGTCTTCAGGATTATGAGTCTGCATGGGAATCGAGAGCTGGAGTTACACTGCCTGGAAAAACAAACAGAAAACCCACACTTGGACAGATGCAAAACACAAAATACACACAGTCTTGCATTCTCCCTCTCACATGCCCACAGGCTCACACACAATGTAACTTCTAGCTAAAGCTCCTTGAGAGTCTGACCTTTTCAGTGGGAGCTGATAGGTCCACTAATCTTTCTAAGTTTGAGAACCCTGGTTCTTAGGGGCCCAGTCTCTGGGTCATCCAGCTAAGTGACAAGCCATAGGTGGATGGAAAATCCATAGTGTTATTGCCATACATTACTTTTATTAGATTTTGCATTTAGTGAGAATAATGCAGGCGGGGGAGTGAAGTAGGGCCAGAGTAGGCCTCCAGGCCTGGAGCTGTCCCAGGCTTAACGCTGTCCCAGGCCACATATCCTGGGTGATGGTGATCTATGGCCTGCCCACCATCCATAGCTCGACCCTGTGAGTGCCTCTGAGCACTGTAATTCACTCAGCAATGGATTTTCCGTTACGGGTCAGCACCCCTGAACACTCTGGGCTTGGTGGCAGTGCACTCACAAACACCTCTTAGTGTTAGGGGAGGGGGGGTGGCATGGGAGAGGTCATGTGACTGGAGTGGAAATGACTGTGTAACATCTCTCCCTCTGCTCTGAGTGCTCTCCTTCTCTGACCAGGTATTTGTTAGCCTGATCCCAGATCTGTTTGTGCTGTTTACCAATGACTATATAGATATTGCCGAGACGACCCCAACAGATCCAGGACAAGGTGTTTGTGTAGCGCAGTGTAGATCGCCAACATCTCTTCATTCATGTACCTTGTATTTTATGACAGGGCTATGTTCTGGAACATGTATTTTCTGTAGTGTTTCCCGTATTCTGACATAACATTTCCCAATGGCGAGAGACTCGTTATTGATCTCGTGAGACGTCTAAAACTCCCGACGTTGTCTGTCACACCCGGCACACAGACACATCTGTCTGATACTATACTGTACAGTAGCTGGGATGATTTTTCCCTGTTGGCTGTAATGTATCTTGGCCTCTGCTAGTTGTTTGTCCCCCAGTCTTGGGTGTTACCCAGCTTCTGTCAAACTCCAAAACCACCAGACCTTATTATAGGGTTCCAATGTGCTGTAAATGGGTGCTTTTGGGGTTTTTGGTTAGGCTTGTTGCCTGGTTGTGACTTTAAAATCCCTTTTCAGCTATTTGTGGAGATCTGACTCTGTAGAATGTTTAGAGAACAGTGTTCTCTTGAGGAAGGCAGTATCATTTCTGTTCGCAAACTTAAGTTCAGAATGATAGATCATTTGGGTGGGAAGTTCCTTGTGTTGTAAATGATTACCGAATACAACAGGTGTAGACCTTACAGTGAAATGCTTACTTACAGGCTTTAACCAATAGTGCATGAAATGGTCTTTTCCATACGGAAACCATCACGTAGTGGTCTAGACAGTTGTTAACTCCATGCCTTGTTCCCTTCTTTGCAGACTGTTCAATCACACAGGCCCCACTTCATCGCAGTGCACTGTCAAGAGGTGGGCGGGAAGAACTACGAAGCGTCCATGTCACATGTGGATTGTTTTGTCAAGTAAGTGGCCTCGCAACCTCAACACTCGATGGTCCCACTTCAAATTGCCCTTCACTGAAGAGGTGCAGCCAACTCTCTAGTGTTCATACCCCATAATCATCACTAAAGTTGGCTATTTTTCTGTCAAGGAAACACCCAATACGTTGGTCCACAGGAAAACTATGTCCAAAAACTCTGAAAATGAGTGAACAACTCCACCTTCTGGTGACATACCTTATTTGGTTTCATTTTTGGTGGTTCTTTAAAAAAAAAAAGAAATTAAGGTCAGAAGGTTATGAATTTAATATAATTAAACGGATGTACTAGAATACCATAAGCTTATTTGCATGGCCTGTTTTATGTAGTCTATCTTGTTTATTCATAGGATGGAATAACAGCTTTATGTCAATGGGGATTTGGAAAGATTCTCTTGATGAATCTTTTTTCAACCAATTTAGGGTGTCCAGGTGTGCACTGCATCTCAATGCTAGAGGTGTCACTACAGACCCTGGTTCGATTCCAGGCTGTATCACAACTTGCTGTGATTGGGAGTCCCATATGGTGGTGCACAGATGGCCCGGCGTCGTTAGAGTTTGGCCAGGTAGCCGGTCATGGTAAATAAGAATTTGTTCCTAACTGGCTTGCCTGGTTCGATAAAAACATCTTTAAAATAAGCAGAAAACTGTCTGAGGCCTCAACAGATTTAGCAGAATATCCCAATACTCTCAAAATATCCTCTTCCTCATCTCCTCTCCCTTAAAGGGATAGTGTGAGATTTTGTCAATTAAACCCTGCCCAGAGTCAGAGGAAGTCATGGACACCATTTGTATTTCTCTGCGTGCTGTTTGAAGGAAATTGAAGGTAGTTTCGTGAGCCATTGCTAACTAGCGTTAGCGCAATGACTGGAAGTCTACCGGAAACAACAAACACAAAATAACTACATTTTCATATTGTGACGTGTGTCCTCTGTCTTCTAGAGAGCTGCTGTCCAGTGATGCCATGAAGGAGTACAACAGAGTCCGTGTCTACCTCGATGAGAACTACAAATCCCAGGAGCATTTCACAGTAAGTGCGGCTGGTCCATTTGCCCTTGCTAAGTGGTCCTCTTCCTTTCAGTCTCAGGAGAGCTTTGTTTACTGCACACAGTCTTGACTCGCAACAGACGGGCTGTATTCACCTGGGTGTTGCACAGCGGAACGCTCTACACACATCGGTGACATTTAGTTAAGATGGCAGAGGAAAGATGGAAGCTGAAGCTGGGGAAGCTCAGATGGTAGTAAGACATGAATTAAGAAATTCAATCAAGTAATTATTTGAGGGACTTCAACCCTCAGACTCATTTTCCTCAGCTTTGTGGACCCCAGTATTTTATTAGAATGCGCAATAATGGTAGACCGCCACAAGGCGGTGCTAGATGGTATGGAATGTCTTGTGGATCTGCAAAAAAGCTGCAACTTTTCAAGTGTTATCACATTGTATTTGTCACATGCTTCGTAAACAACAGGTGTAGGCTTACTTACGGGCCCTTCCCAACAGTGCAGAGAGAAGAATATTCTGAAAAATTGTAACACAAGGAATAAATACACAGTGAGTAACAATAACTTGGCTACATACACAGGGTACCAGTACCTAGTCAATGTACACAGGGTACCAGTACCGAGTCAATGTACACAGGGTACCAGTACCGAGTCAATGTACACAGGGGTACAAGGTAACTGAGGTAGATATGTACATATAGGTCGGGATAAAGTGACTAGGCAACACGGTGGATAGTAAACAGTAGCAGCAGCGTATGTGATGAGTCAGAGTTAGTGCAAAAGGGGTCAAAATGCAGATCGTCCGTGCAGCTATTTGGTTCACTATTTAGCAGTCTTCTAGCTTGGGGGTAGAATCTGTTCAGGGTCTTATTGGTTCCAGACTTGATGCATCGGTAGCAGAGAGAACAGTCTATGACTTGGGTGGCTGGAGTCTGACAATCTTTAGGGCCCTCCTCTGACACTGGCTGCCATAGAGGTCCTGGATGGCAGGGAACCTCGGGCCCCAGTGATGTAATTATCACAAAGATGTGCAACGCTTGGGCCAAATTGTTGCTCGGTTAATTGTGTGGTCTGTTCCCTCTATAGATTATGTGCAACTACACGTCAGTTGCATTGCATGGCCTCTAGGTGGAGCCAGATACTCAGTGTTGACGATACCAGTTGAAAGTTTCATCCGGACACAGTGGCCCTTTCCCCAACGTTGGGGACACACATTTAATGCTGCTAACGTTTCACTCCCAACAGTACATTTGGATGAAGTGAAGTGATGGTTCATTCTCTGGCTCTGGAGCCCATAAAGAGAAGGGAATAGATGTGGTTTAAGGAACCCGCTAACAATCAGTGTGGCCTTGACTTCTGAGCCGTGTCTGTCATGATTTTCCTTTCTATCCTAGAAGGTATTATTACCACGGTACACTGCTCTCCCTCCCTAACAGCAAACAGTGGTAAATCACACCACCACCACCAGTCAAAAATGCTCTTTTCATAAACTTATTATGAACGTATTGGAACCATTTGCCCTATTGCTAAAATAATTAACTGCCATTTCGGTTAGGTGATGATGATTATATCCACTTGTTTTTGATTTTATTTCTCCCAAGTTTATTTAAGGCTCCGACACGACACGCCAATAGCGTTTGCCGGACCGAGAGTACTTAGCACTTCTGAACGGAGTGTCGGCTGTAATTTGCGAACCAGGTGCGAACCGATTTTGAAGGTTGAATCGCATGAAGATGTTGGCAGTCAGAAATCCACCAGCGGGTGGTCCTTAAAACACAGCGTGATGAATGTATGTATGTATGTATGTATGTGTGTGTTTGTGTATGTATGTATGTATGTATGTATGTATGTATGTATGTATGTATGTATGTATGTATGTGTGTGTGTGTGTGTGTGTGTGTGTGTGTGTGTGTGTGTGTGTGTGTGTGTGTGTGTGTGTGTGTGTGTGTGTGTGTGTGTGTGTGTGTGTGTGTGTGTGTATGCATGCATGCATGTATACAAACCACAAAATAAATATGTTTATAGATATTCAAATCGGGGCGACAGTAAGGATACAGACTCTCTCCAGTGCACTTCACACAGGGCTTGCCATTTAGTCCGGATGACATCACTCCTATTTGTTTACTCAAACTTCGATTTCTGCTCGTGGGTAATTGTTAGTTGTCCGCTCTGCCTGTCAATTTCCAGATAATGTAAGTGGCAACCCCGGTGTGGCTCCCTGAGCCGACCAGTACTGGCAGCTGGTGTGTTTTCCTTCGGGGATATCTATGTGAGTGCGGCAGCGAGCGGGTGTGCTATAATGTAGTGAAAGTGTATGGTAATGACCTGAGGGAGTGTTTACTTGACCTGTCTGTCTCTGACGGGTACACTGGCTGGTTGGTGGTGCCATATGCTTCCCTCTCGCCACCGCTAGCCTCACCATACCTAATGAAGCACACGGCTGAGTGTGTGCGAGCTGTGTCAGCGAGGCGCATCTCTGTTTGGGTCATTTGAGCACACCTCTTAATTTACCAAGAAAGCACTGGCTGATTCTTCTGATTTGTGATGAGACGAATATGTCAACATTCTGATATGGTCAAAGAGGCGGCTGGTTTTTGAGGGTAGGTTTTTGGTTAGTATGACAGGCTGTACTGTAGGACCTAGTAGGACACTGTATAATATACAATTTTTGATCCCCCCCCCCCTGTGTGATAACCTGGACTAAGATTTATGTCCAACTTAGCACACGGTGGTCCTAACTCCATACCAGAGTAAGTCCGTCAATCAGGCATTGAGGCCGTGTTGGATGCAGACCGACAGTGAGGGATGCAGGCCAGCCTTAACCTCCACATCTTTCCTGTGTGTGTGCTGTGCAGTGATGGGGGGGGGCTCTTGAGTGACACATCCTCCTCAGGCCGAGGCCTGGTGTTTTACGGGGCTGTTAAGGTATACAGCAGGTAAAATGTCAATTAGGAAAGCCCGCCCTGATAACTCAACTCCCAATCCACTTGTTCCAGGCCATTAATATTTATCACGGGCCCGGCCCTTTGGGCTGCTGGGGTGTCATGTGGAATGATGTTCACTAATGCCTTGCCTTTATTACCTAGGCTAGCGTTCCTCACAGACTGACTGGGGTGTGTGTGTGTGTGTGTGTGTGTAGGCAAACACACACCACCCTCACAGTTTTTGTCACAGCACTCACTCTGTTTTTCTATGCGTCATTGCAGAATTTTGAAAAAAGTATAACAGTATTTACTACAAACACACACACACACCTTCTACGTCGAGTCAATGGCTACAAGTGACCTACAAATGAACACACACACACACCAACACACACAGCCCTCCATTGTTCCAGAGCATTTTAATGGGAAATTAAAGGCGTCTTTCCCTGGTCTGGTCCACAAGACGGGAGTGAGAGGCCAGAGGATAAATCAGGCTCTTTGCTCTGACAGGAATCGCACTCCGTTCCTGCGTCCGCGTCTGTTCTCAACCCAGCTGTCACATTGGCTTAATCTGTTTAGCTGCTATTTGTGCTGGGTGCCATCTTTTTGACACCTCCTCTGGATGTTTTTGATTGGATTTCCCCTGTGGTGTCCTTTGGTGTGGAGACTAGAGTGTTGTCACCCTGAGAGACACTTGGAGCACTCCCATCAGCTTCCCGTTCCGTCTATCCAGTTAGCTCTGTCTGTGCTGTGTGTGTGCGCACACGTACATGCAGCTACTTTCTGTATACACACTGAGACCCACATACACACTCAACGGAAGGTACGCATTCCTAAGCTTTCAAGTTAGGAAGTTCAATCTAAGGTTTTTGTTTTCTTCCTATCAAGGTTTTGCCTACTTTGAGACTTTAGTCAGTTCACATGATTATTTCTCAGCTCTTTTCTTTTCAAACCTAATGGTGCCTCCCTGAGTAGCTCAGCTCTGTCTCCGTGGTTGAGATGAGGGAATAGCTGCTGAGGGCTGGGCCCCATTTAGAGGCATGTCAGAAACTGCCAGCAGCACCCTAGCCTGCTCCAGCAGTGAGACCTTAAAGGTGCAATATGCAGAAATCGCTCCGCCATTTCCTGGTTGCTAAAATTCTAATAGTTTGTCTAATTTCAGTTTATGTGATAAAACAAGTGGTCATTGTGTCGAGAATCATTGTACCACCTAAACCGCTGCAAAATATATTTTCCATAATCAAACATATTGTATTTTCAGCTGTTTTGAAGCTGGTGTTCAAAACCAAAAGTAAAAAAAAAAAAAAAACGGCTAAAACGTAAGAACGGGAAGCATAGAAATAGTGCACACAGAACATATATACCACTTCTCAGACTTGCTTTCAATGAGAATTACAGATCTATAACTCACATTTCTATGTGAATTTGGTCGGGTCGCCCAAAATGTGACACAATGCATCTTTAATGGCTGCCTCCAGCAGGCCACAGTAATGCAATCATCCGAACTGCCCCCAGGAATTTATGAACACTTAGTGGCCCACTGCGGTGACGGGGGTTGGGACTGTGTGTGTTCACTTGCGTTGTACTCATCAACTATTTTCACGGTGCACCACCTTTAAGGCCAGATGATGGGGGATCGTTTCATCCTTTACCCCTTAAGCATCCCCTGCTCTGCATTTACAGAGAGAGAGAACGACAGGGTGGTCACTACGCTGGTTTACACACACAGTTTCAACAAGGAGGACCAACCCCCACCTACACACAAACCCCTCCACCCTCATGGTCAGGGAGATGGCATTGTGAGGATAAGCAGGTTAAAATATTGAAAACTAAACCTCTGGGCTCCTATTTCGATATGGTGAGAAGTAGAGTGCAGGCGAGGCAATTTGAATGGAGTAGATGTCATCATTGTTGGGCCGTAACTCTCCTTGACCATCTGTCATGCACTCAGGGTATTCAAGTAAGCGCATACTGTACACACACACACACACACACACACACACATACACAGGACGTGTTGAGCGACAATCAATGAATCTGCCATCAGAAGTGAATTATGAGGGAGAGAAAGCAGGCTGTGCCTCCCTGGAAAAATGTAGGTTGAAAATGTGTATATAATTAATTGAAAGGAGATGCTGAAAAATGTATGCATTTAATACAAGGAGCCTAATCTATGGAACTTGGTCTATGCCCTCCTCTGGACCAGCACTGAGCATCTGACACAAGCACACATTCAAGCGCACGTACACACAGTCCGTCCCCTTCACCCTCATAAACAGAGCTCTGATTAAGTGTTTGTGTGTGGTGGGATTGGTTTAGTGGGGGCTGCAGGCAGGACCTGGGCGGGGAGTAAATCAGGACTGTCTGGGGGGTGGTGGGGGGGAGGGGTGGGGGGGATCGCCAGCACAGATAATGATGTGATTCCAGCATGCGGCGGCCAGGTGCACCTTGCCACCATACATTATGATGTGCGGACCCCAGCCGGCGAGGGGCAGAGTGAAGGTGAGCCTGTCATATCGATCTTTTTAGCGCTAAAATATGAGCCACTTTACTCAGCTCCCCGGCGCAGTGATGTGAAAAATAATAACTCGGACCCAAATTAAAAATATTGATCGCTTAGGAGGTGTTGAGCGCAAATAAACATCCCCCTAACTCCCCCTTCCTACACCCCTTCTCTCCCACCCTTACGCCAGCAGCAGGGTTGGGTCAGGGATGCTGGTGTGCTGGACTGTAAATATATCTGGCCGTCTCTACTTCTCTACCAGCAAATTACAGTATTATACTGCATTGCCAGGTTGTGGTCTGTGTATTTCTTCGACCCAAATGAACAGGCCTAGGAAGTTGCTCTGTCCCCATCCAGTCTGGCATTGATAGATCTGGTCTTAACTCCATAATCTGGCATTAGCCATGCTTTATTGATGGCCCTTAGTCATCATTTTTTGCACATTGGAGCTTGACTTTTTTTTAAATGTTCTGGCCCGTAACGGATGAGCTGACACCCGGCTATCAAATGTGTGGTAAAACAATTGCCACAAGGTTAATTTTATTGGCTGCTCCATGCATTTGTGAGTAGGCAGGCAAGTGTCCTCTGCCCGGGTCCTGATGAATGGTTGTGCCAAGTGGGTGGGAATGAAAATGAGAGGGGAGAGGCCATGCATGGGGGAACAGAGTTAGACCGCCTGCCGCAAATCTAAATTAAAAACCCTCTGACGTTCAAAAAAAAAAACAACCTCTGATGCGTGTGAAATTATGTTCCATTGCTTTCATGATGAGGCCGGTCAAGTATCCTTATACTCCAGATGTTTCCCCGCCTCATTTTATATTGAATCAGGGTTAAGCTATGTCCCTAACACACAACATACAATATGTCACAAGTCAAAAAAACATGTAAACCACTTAACATCCAAAACCTCATACTTGAAGTTGATAAATTGTGAAATTCCCCTTAATCTCCAGCACCACCCCAGCATATGTGAAAATTGCACATTTCTACATTTTGTAATAAAACATTTAGAGGAGGATGTGTTTCCAAGGACATCATTGGTGTGCCACATGTGATTTTAACCAATAATGAGTTGGCATAGCCTACTAATTGGTTGATATCATTGGGAAACACTTATCTTCAACACATATAAACGTGCCATTTTCACATGTGTTGATGGACTTTGGTGGTGCTGGAGATGACTATTCTTTATGCAGCCTTACTTTAACTAGGCAAGTCGGTTAAGAACAAATTCTTATTTACAATGACTGCCTACCCCGGCCAAACCTGGACGACGCTGGGCCAATTGTACGCCGCCCTATGGGACTCCAAATCACGGCCAGATGTGATACAGCCTGGATTCGAACCAGGGACTCTAGTGGCACTGAGATGCAGTGCCTATGACCTCTGCGCCACTCGGAAGCCCGAGTGAAGTTCAAAATGTAAAAAAAATTACCCTTTAACTTTCCTACCCGACAACTGCTATCGATTGAATACAAGGACATTTGTTTCCTGTATCCTACAAGCGAGATTGAATGAATAGAGATTTTATGAGCAGGGAGAGATAGAGTGGGTCGGTGCTTCAGTGGAGACGAGGCATTGGGATCACATGCTGAGTGTTGACGTCAATGAGGACACTATCTGGCGATGTCTCCTCTGCTCCATTGCTCTCCTCTCCACTCCTGGTGAAAGCTGCCCTCTGTGCCTGGCGTCAGTCCGTGGCCCTGCCCCATAGCTACTAGCTGATCTGATTCCCATGGGTATTAATTCTCTTATGCAGCAGCACTTGATTTGCATGGCCCAGTTGACCCAGGCAGACACTGGCCATTACTTCCCCATTAGCTAATCTCTCTAGTTTGATTTCCATAATCCTCCCGCAATTGAGGGCCCTCACATGCCCATAATCCCCCCCCCCCCCATGCACATACAGACACACACGTATTCCCATGCACTAATGAGTTCTTACAACACACTAAGCTCTGAAACAATTCTCATTAGAACAAAAGTACATTAAATACACAAATGTGTACTGAGTGAACAAAACATTAAGAACACCTGCCCTGAAAGCTATCATCCCTTATTGATGTCACTGTTTAAATCCACTTTAATCCGTGTAGATGAAAGGGAGGAGGCAGGTTAAATAAGGATTTGTTTTTTAAAGCTTTGAGACAATTGAGACATGGATTGTGTATGTGTGCCATTCCGAGGATGAGTGGGCAAGACAATATATCTAAGTGCCTTTTGAACGGGTTATGGTAGTAGGTGCCAGGCGCATCGTTTTGAGTGTCAACCGCTTCCCGTGTGAATCAAGAATGGTCCACCACCCATAGGACATCAAGCCGACTTGACACAATTGTGGGAAGCATTGGAGTCAACATGGGCCAGCATCTCTGTGGAACGCTTTTGACACCTTGTGGAGTCCATGCCACGACAAATTCAGTCCGTTCTGAGGGCGGAGGGTGCAACTCGATATTTGGATGGAGTTCCTGATTTGTGTTTTGTGCACTGTGTAGGTACGCCACGTCACTTTCTAGGAGATATTTCTCCCGTAATAAACTACAAATCATAGCAAATGTCTCCACCCTAGTCAAAACTGCTACTATCCTCAATCAGAACCATTAGGTGAATACAGTGGGATGGTGGCATGACATCCCTGTAAGTGGCACTTGCCGCTGAGAGTGTGTGCTGTTAAGATTTGTGGTGTGTGTGTGTGTGTGTGTGTGTGTGTTGGGGTGTCAGGGGAGGCATTGCTAAATTGCTCCCGGCGTCTCTTGAAAAGCCCCTTTATTAACATGAGTGTCAGAGCGATGCTTATCTGTCTATGCAACAGATTAAGCCCCCAGGAATATGATCGTATTTGAGCTCCACTCCAGTCCCTCTCAAGTGCTCCCTTTTCCTCTCAGAGCAGAGAGGCCTTCACGAGATAATGTGAGGGTATTATCATTGACCAAAGACAGGGGTTATATGGAGAGATGTTTACCCGTCTAACCCGATTTATCGTTTGCGTTAAGACTTCAATATGCTGTAGATATTTGATCAAATAGAATCTGTGGTCTTTTTTTTTTCAAATCTGCATGTCCTCAGTCTGTGTACTTCTATACCGATCCTATACATATCACTCAAGACAGTGCATTTTAAAGTTGTTTTTCTTCCCCCTGTCAATTCCTGCCATGCAATCCTGTATGGTATATTCTGTACAGCAAGTATGCATTCCCTGTGTATGTGTGCTATAGACCGCTTGCGTTCTCTAAGAGGTTTGCTTTAATGACATGAAACTGACTTTGGTTGACCTTGATTTGGGAGCTTGTCTGTGTGTGAGGGCGCCGGTATCTAGGTCATGTATGTACGAGTACTTGAATACTGAGACTGAGTCGTTACTTCTGCCTGTGTGTAGATGGCTTGCATCTGTTTATTGGCTTACTCATGTTTTGCTGATGTCTACTACTTAGACGTATTAATAGTTTGTTGATATTATTCCAGGTGGGACAATTTTTAGATCTGCTAATGATGTAATTTCTGGACAATATTTCTGTCTCTATTTTTGTCTGTTTTTTTTTAATCATCACTATGTCTAATGAATTACTTTGTTTATTTTATAAAAATAACTCCAAATATATTTAATTTATTTCCCTGGGCCTCCTTTTGCCATTGAAATGCTCCATCTGATCGCGTGGGTGTTGATACAAATTGAAATATATTTGCGTACACAGCCCGGATTGGCGCATAAAGTAGGAGGCAATATATGCAAATAAAAGATGACTGGTCATTGATCAGAATAATCAGATCAGATTGTGATGTCATGATCTGAGCTAAAAACTCCATCCCACATGAACAAGCTGAAATTCCAGGCATTTTTTTTCCAAACAACTCTTACATGAAAATGGCATTATCGTAATTTTCAACGTCATAAAAATAAATGTTAAATCACAATTTTGACTGCACTGCTCCTTTAAGGGGCCCCTTTTGGCTCAAGAGGCAAAAGTTCTTTGTAGCTTCTTTAACTCTAATACACCAGAGGAAACATTGATATGGATTATCTATCTATAAAGACAAGATCCACCACCTTCCACAGCTCCATCCCAGGAGCTTTCCCACTTGTCCTGTCGTGTTCGGAGGGGAAAAGACCCATCATGTCAGCCCAGTCCGATTGATCTTAATCGCCTTCCGCAGGAATTCTCATGGAGCGACAGTTTGCATTGATTGCAGAGGAGCTCTTACCACCCCCACCGCTCCAAACGAGCTGATAATTAATAAGGCCAGCTTCCGCAAACAGCCAGTCAACAAGCGACGTGATGGATCGGACTGCCTGGGAGCTGACCAACGCAACGCCCCCTTCGGGAAGAGTGGGTCCTCAGCTGCCAGGTGTCCATTACCACGGCCTGATCAGAAATGCAGAGCAACACCCACTGCTAATTAAACACCCAGAGGTTGCCTTTGTTTTTCAGCCCACTGTTGTCTATCTAATCATTATTGGCATGCATTTAATAATTCATGATGCAGTGGCATTGAGGAGCTTGGGGGGGGGCGGGGCAGGCAGCCCTCAGCAGTGGACACAGATGAGTTCTGAGCCGGAACAAAGAGACACAAAGAGAGACACAAAATAACACTGGGTACAAAGTAACAACCAAATAACTCAAATTAGAAACCACTGAGAAAGCTGTTATTCAATGTGCTAATGCTTGGTTAGTGTATCTACCTGCCTATTACGTTTTGCTTAAATCCATAATTTTTATTTGATTTAAATATTCTAAATATTCTTGCTGTCTCTTTTTATTATTGACCTGTGGAACATACCCCACTAATCATTATATACTTTTTTATCAGTAAGAAGAGGCCTTTTGGTATAGTTCATGACAATAATTGTTGTATTTTTTTGTGGTAAATTGTAACATGTAAAGTCTAAGGTGTTTTATAAGGTATTTATACATATAAACTGTAATGAATATATGTGTCGAAATATAACTTTGCCAGTACAACTAAGATTATACCTTTTAAAAGTCATGCTTAAAAGTCATGCTTGAATGCTTAAAGTATCTTCTATAAAATATATACCTTTTGGCTACTCTGTTTTTGGTCGTTATGATATGCCTAAAAGTTATGAAAATATTTTTGGACAATTTAGTGTATCTTCATTGAAATATTGGTTTCAAATCAGAACATTTACCAATTACCCCTAATTTTTACCATTGAAAACAGTGTTACATTTAACCCTGTTACAATTAACCCTGCCTACTTCTGCCACTTTCTGATGAATTGTGAAAGACTGGTATGTCCTAGAAACATAGTTACAGTATGTAATGGAAGCTGATGTATGTTTGTATAAAAATGTTCTTTAATCTACTGGAACTCAAATAATCTTTTCATAACTAAGTGAGAGACTGAATGTGCTGCTTTGTGCTCCGGTCTCCCCTAGTCGGTTGCTGTTTTTATGTCTTAATAATGACACGTTAGCCAAGATATTGTGACTAATTTAAATGGCAACACATTTTTACTGCTCCGTAAGGTTGTGTGTCAATGCAATTATTTTGATTCCTGTTTTGAATTTATTAATTGAACTTCCATGTTTTCTTTAGTAGCGTACCATTGTCAGTGAACAAAAATATGAACGCAATATGTAAAGTGTTGGTTCCATGTTTCATGAGCTGAAGTAAAAATCGCCCAAATGTGTCAATTTTGTGCACATTTGTTTACATCCCTGTTAGTGAGCATTTCTCCTTTGCCAATAGAATCCATCCACCTGACAGGTCTTGCATATCAAGAAGCTGATTAAACATTATTACACAGGTGCACCTTGTCCTGGGGACAATAAAAGGCCACTCTAAAATGTGCCGTTTTGTCACACAACACAATGCCACAGATGTCTCAGGTTTTGAGGGAGTGTGCAGGAATGTCCAGCAGAGCTGTTGCCAAATAATTTGTTAATTTCTCAGTACGTCCAACTGGCCTCACAAACGTAGACCACATGTAACTACATGCCAGCCCATGACCTCCACATCCGGTTTCTTCACCTGTGGGACCATCTGAGACCAGCCACGTGGACAGCTGATGAAACTGTGGGTTGGCACAACTGAATAATTTCTGCACAAACTCTCAGAACCCGTCTCGGGGAAGCTCAAATGCGTTCTCATCGTCCTCACCAGGGTCTTAACCTGACTAGTTCGGCATCATAACCAATTTCAGTGGGCAAATGCTCACCTTCGATGGCCACTAGTACACTGGAGAAGTGTGCTCTTCATGGATACATCCTGGTTTCAACTGTACCGGGCAGATGGCAGACAGCGTGTTTGGTGTTGTGGGTGAGGGGTTTGCTGATGTCAACGTTGTGAACAGAGTGCCTAATGGTGGTGGTGAGGTTATGGTATGGGCAGGTAGGCACAAGCTAAGAACAATGAACACACTCATTGTCGTGCCATTCATCTGCTGCCATCACCTCATGTTTCAGCATAATAATGCACATCCCCACGTTGCAAGGTTCTGTACACAATTCCTGGAAGCTGAAAATGTCCCAGTTCTTCCATGGCCTGCATACTCACCAGACATGTCACCCATTGACCATGATTGGGATGCTCTGGATCAACCTGTACGACAGTGTGTTCCAGTTCTTGCCAATATCCAGCAAATTCGCACAGCCATTTAAAGATGAGTGGGACAACATTCCACAGGCCACAGTCAAGAGCTTGATAACTCTATGTGAATAAGATGTATTGTGATGCAGGAGGCAAATGGTGATCACACCCGATACTGACTGGTTTTCTGATCCACGCCACTACCTTTTTTTTCTTTTAAATCTGTATTCCCAGTCATGTGAAATCCATAGATTATTTCCCTACGAACTGTAACTCAGTAAAATCTTTGTGTAGTTGGGCTTTAATATGACACATTAGCCCTGATGACTATTTTTTTATCCATTATTTTACCAGATAAATTGACTGAGAACACGTTCTCATTTGCAGCACCGACCTGGGTAATAGTTACAGGGGAGAGGAGTGGGCTGAATGAGCCAATTGTAAACTGGGGATTATTAGGTGACCGTGATGGTTTGAGGGCCAGATTGGGAATTTAGCCAGGACATCGGGGTTAACACCCCTACTCTTACGATAAGTGCCATGGGATCTTTAATGACCTCAGAGAGTCAGGACACCCGTTTAACGTCCCATCTGAAAGGCAGCACCCTACACCGGGCAGTGTCCCCAATCATGCCGTGGGGCATTTTTTATTTATTTTTTAGACCAGAGGAAAGAGTGCCTCCTACTGGCCCTCCAAGACCACTTCCAGCAGCATCTGGTCTCCCATCCAGGGACTGACCAGGACCAACCCTGCTTAGCTTCAGAAGCAAGCCAGCAGTGGTATGCAGGGTGATAATGCTGCTGGCAATTTAAATGGTGACACATTTTTACTGCTCCATAAGGTCGTGTGTGTCAATGCAACTGTTTTGATTCCTGTTTTGAATGTATTCTTACTTACTCTGTTAAATGCATAGTTTACACATTTCACCAAAAAATGTCATTTTGAGAAACGGGAGGTATAGAAAAGGACTGGATTAACAGTGAGCAGTACAGGACCTTTTTTTATTTCTAGATTATTTGATATTTATGTAGTTCTTTCCTTGAGCTGCTCTTGTTTATTATTGTGATGCATTATACCATGTTTTGTGTGGAGCACAGGAAGAATCGTTGCTGCTTTTGCAACTGCTAGTGGGGATTTTAATCAAATAACAAATTATACCAACCACTGTATGTCCAGGACACTGGTCTTATCGTCTAACACAGACAGGTCAGATGTACGACACAGTTTCCATGGCAATGGTATCGCTGAGCAACAGTGGACTGGACTGATCCCCGAGTGATCCATGGGCCTTCAGGAACAAATGGCCTCTTTTAATCAGGACATCCCTCCCCTGTTTGTCAGCACATGCCTCGTTGGCAACTAATTGTGAGATATGGACGTGTCCCGAGAAGCAGCGAAATTCTGTTAGCCACTAGCATCCAGCTATCCATAGGACTCTCTCTACAGATTGACACTGTATGGGTATTTGGAGAATGGAGACGGCTATGACCTCAGTGTGTGTTGGTTGCAGCGCCACTCCAGTGGGAGTAATGATGCCTGTGTGTGTCATAAGGAAGGTAAATAAATAAAAAATAGCCGATCCATGGTTCTAATGGCATTAGAGTCCGTCAGGGCGCGGCAGCCGTAGGAGGGGTGTGTTTGGTGGTCCCCGTGTGGCCCCTAAGCGGTCTGATTGGGGTAATTGGTAGATCCGCTGGTCTCCGTGGCTGTCAGCTTTGTTGGTTAATAAGACCCAACAATGTGATCATCTCATTTCCGTCCTCACTTACACAGCACCTCACATGGGATAGGATGGCGGCTTTAGACAGTCCTCCAACCACACACCAGGTGAACGTAGGAGCCCATTTATTTCACTCCAACCATCACAATGACTCTAAATGGCCTTTCAAAATCAGAGAGAGGAGGGGGACCAAAATAATCTAATAACACAATTACTGCTGGGCTTCATTCTGGAGTTAAGTGCATTTTTATTGTGTAACTTTTCTCTTTTCTCTTCTACTCTCTTAGCCTACAACCCTTTATTTTTTTTTATTATTCTTCAGCAAACGCTCCCTCCCTGCCACTTCTCATCTAATATCGCCATAATTGGGTTTGGTTCTACAAATCAAATTTCTCCAATTGGGTTATCGTGCTCTGAAATTGGAGAGGTCCCTTGGCCGGTATGGGCGGGGAGTTAATCTGCTTTTGTTAAGCCCCCTCGGTGGCAGTGCCGGCAACAGGGGCCACCGCACCAGTTAAAGCATTCACCAGTTAAAGCATTCGCCTGTCACTGTGGACACGCTCATAATTCACCCCCACCACCACACCCACCCTGCGCCACCCCCCCACCACCACCACCACCACACACACACACCGCCATACCCTGATTCCCCTTGTGCAAATAATGACATTTTGAATCGAGCATTAACAGGCTTAATTACTTTAAAATTGTCATTTTAATTTACACTGATATAGTATTGATCACACAAGCAGAGATTAAGGCCCTCACTGGAGCGGATGATGTGGAATTAAACAGGGCCGGGTCCTCCTGGGGCCCGCCTGGCCTGTCCCGCCGCAGCCAGAAGAGGAATGATATTTCTTCGTAATGAACTGGCAGCATGCGCAGACATGAATCTCTGGCCCGCTGGAAAAGGAGGGAAATGATGGGGTTTGGGGAGCCATGGAGGGTTATTCATTCACTGCCATGCACCAATTCTCCTGTGATTCATCCGAGGGGGCCCGGTGCTTCGTGTTTGCCTGCCAAGGTCTGGCTGACCTTTCTGGGCTAAGTGTATATATATCCCCCTCCGTAGGGAGACGCCCAGGGCCAGGCAGGTGCCACGCCACGGCCGGGGGGGTGTGGGGGGGAGGGAGCATCTTCAGGGAGCCATCAGCCTCTAATCCAAACATCCGCAACAGGGAAAGTGTCTGTCCGTGATCCCCCCTCTCATCCTCACTCATCAGCCCTGTCGGAAAACAGGACACTTCCCCGGTGGAATTGATCCGGGCTCTCCAGCCATGTGTCACGTACAGCTGGTTAATATCAGAGAGAAATCGTTACTTCAAATCCAAGCAATTTCTCTCCAGGACAAAAAAAAAGGTTTCTCTTCTAAACCGGCCTATTTTGGCGTAATTATAGCTGTGGAACTTACCGTATTGACACCTGTCTCTGAAGGAACGACTCAAACAATCTCTCCACACACAAGTGCATTTTAGGTCAAGGTAGCACTTAAACCTATAGATCCGACAGGAATTAAACCATAGTTGTCTGTAAATATATCAAGAAGGGCTGATATTTTGCAACGGCTATCTCAGAAGCTGATCACCCACAGTCTTGATATGTGTCGTCTTGCTCCAATAAAGCTGTCGATGTTTTGTAAAAACAACGATTATCTTAACATCTGTGTGCTTGAGAAACACAATCCTGAACTGAATAATATTCTTGTGTGACTGCGCGTGAACATTCTGTTTTGTTTTATGTTTATTTACAATTAATTGAACTGGGGGGGGGCAGCAAAGTCAAAACGTCCTTGAGCCAGCGTAGGTTCTTAACACAGTCCAAAAGCACCAAAGCAGATTGAAAAAGGTTGTGAAGGTCCCAGGCTCTCTGCTCATTGCATTACCAACACCTAGATGTCGTGGGGTGGAAGCCATTCCAGCGATGAGGCACTTGTTGTGCAACACCTTTTAGCACTGCCTGGCAAATCTCCCCATGCTGGATCCCCATGGATGTCTCCAATACACATAATGGACTTGGCAAGGCCTGGGGTGGCCCAGCTTAGGCCTTCTACTCCACACTGTCATCCAATCACCTTATACTTATGCTCTTGGATTGTTTAGTCACACAGCCGTCCATTTACATCAACCAATAACCAAACCGCCACACCACCTCACACACCGCATGCACCACAGAGGCACCTCTCTCACCACAGAGGCACTTAAAAGAATTAGCAGGTATTGTGCGGCACATTTTAAACACAAAATACCCTACTCCCTCTCTGCATATAGCAGTCCAGTCCTCTTACTTCCGTAGTCCTTCTTGGTGGTGCAGTCTCTTTCTACTGTTTTTTGTCCTTTTTGTTGCCTCTACTGGTTATATACTGTAGGTGTGTACCTCGCTCTCCTCTCTGACAATTATAGATATAATTTTTTATTTATTTTAATGGCGTGGTCTTCCAGGCTTTGTTGTGACACAGACGTGTGTTTATGGTTGATAAAATCACATCTGGCATTTGTGCCGCAATTGTACCTAGGCCCAATGTCTTTTACTCTACACTGAAATAGAATCGGTTCATTCTCGTCACACACACAGTTTCCTAATCTGATTTTGGATAATGTTTTGCGTCTCTGCTTCGGTGGTAGTAGTAAGCGCCCACATGCTTGAAATGTGCAGTCGTATGCCCCCCCCCCCATCTCGACACTTCAATACTGTCTTTTAAAAACAAGATCAGCCTCATATGCTTTGCCCCTTGTGATTGTCAGAAGATGACTCACCCTAAATGGTTTTAGCCCCTCATCTTCTAACCGTATTGAATCATACATAGGTCAATCCACTTGGAATGGCTCTTAGTGGGTGTTCAGGAAAATGAACAATCCCTTTGTCCCATATTGGCATGGTCCCTCAGATCCTCAAAGTGATTTAGATTTACCATCAAGAGCATATTGACTGGCTGCATCATATTGACTGGCTGCTATGGCAACTGCTCGGTATTCGACCGCAAGGCGCTACAGAGGGTACTGCGTACAGCCCCAGTACGTCACTGAGGCCGAGCTCCCTTCCATCATGGACCTCTATACCAGGCGTCGTCAAAGGAGGAAGGCCCCCAAAAATTGTACGACTCCAACCACCCAAGCCACAGACTGTTTTTCTTGCTACCACATTGCAAGCGGAACCAACAGGACCCTGAACAACATCTACTCCCAGGCCATAAGACTTCTAAAGAAGACTGCTCAGTAGCTTATCAAATGACCACCCGGACGACCTGCATTGAACCTTTTTTTTTGCACCAACTCTCTTGCACAGACTCTATACGCACACACTCACACACACTCACACACTCACACACACTCACACTCTCATCACATATGCTGCTGTTAGTCACTTCGACCAATTTGTACAATACATAGCTACCTTCATTACCTCGTACCCCTGCACATCGACTCGGTACTGGTACTCCCTGTATATAGCCATGTTATTTTCTACTCCCTATATATTCTATAGCCATGTTATTTTTGACTCATTATTTTTTATTTGTTGTTCACTGTCACTATTTATTTAAATCTTTAACTCTGCATTGTTGGAAAAGTAAGTGAGCATTTTTTTTTACTGTTAGTCTACACCTGTTGTCTATGAAGTATGTGACAAATAAAATGTGATTATTATTTTGATATATATTTTTATGGTCCATAAAAGAGGGGGTGGGTTTACTTCTCTTTCTGCGGGTCCAATAATGAGCCCTTTCTTCCCCGTTCCCAACCTTCTCCAATTGATTTTTGTCAGGAAAATGAATACAGTCTCCAAGGTTCTGGGGGTCAGAGGCAGAGCGCATCCCTGCAGAAGAGGGGCGGCGCTGGGTAGAAATGAACAGCGGTAGCCCTACCATGGGACCTCTGGAGCTCCCTGATGAAAGCTGCTATTGGCTTCCGAGAAGGGCGGATGCCGCTGCTTTAAGATCCATTGTCAGTTTGTTTTTGTCGAACACCAAACATCGGGGAAGATATTTGATGTTCACCATGCCAGACCGTGTGATTCACATCAAATAGATCTGCCTGGGCAAAGTAGGGATTTTACATGCGGTCGGGAATTGGTTGAAATTAATAATCTGGCTATAACGATGTAAAACTTGATTTGAACCTCTCGAGGACACAGAATTTGTCTTTTTATAAAGGCATAAAGTAACCGTAACCATATTTCTGTAAGTAATTTTCTCCAAGTGGGGTTTAATCACAGTCTTCCCCAGTCAGCAGGGCTACTGCACACGTTCAAGCCCACAGTGGCATCCTGTGTGTGAGGCACTCTTCCGCTAATTACTAACTCATTAAAGAGCTGGCTAATTAGATTGGATGTGTAATGCTCTTTTAAACAGATTCAACCTCCTTCATTTTAATGGCCTAATTGCATTTCTACACTTTTTGCGGGGAATATCTTTCAAAGCCATCCCGTTTGGCCCTGAGATTGAGGGTTTCCACAGTGGTCGTGGAGCACGGAGGTCTCGTGTCCTGGAACCCTCAGCTGTATGCCTCACTTGTTCCTCTGTGGAAGATATATCTGTGGAACTCTGTGTAAACCGTGGGTTTAACGAATATATCACGCGCACAATTTTCAAGAGTGTTTTGTTTAGTATGTTTGTGCCTTGGACGAACTTTTGGGCCAAATGACGAGGAAATGCGGGAATCTTTAGAACGTGGACGACCAGAGTCCAATCAACGCACATTTATATCCAGATGATTTGAAACGTGGCTTGTTGATTTTTGAGTAGTTCTAAGGACATTCTGATCTTACTGAACAGAGCCTCTTTTTTTTCCGGCCCTCTACTCTTCTCACATGACCTAATGATATACAGTGCTTCTCTGTCATTTGGAGAGCTTTGAAAGGAGCACACAGAGGGCCCAGGAGACAGCTTACAGGCTTACGTGGGCCCAAAAATCCTATTTTCCCTGGGTGTTGTATTTACAGGAGCACTGGTCCTCAGCTCACTTACATCTCAATGCTTTCTTTTAAGGGGGCTAGTAAAGGGTCTGATTGATGCGGCGATTGTACGCATAAGAAAGGACATCTGAAAAGTCCCCCTCACTCTGTTCCAGTTTTATATTTATTATTATTAAAGCATGCCATCATTTCTGTTATCTGAGAGGCCGAGGCTCCCATTTACATTTGGCTTTTCATGCTGCAGCCATGTGCTCTTGGGTCGATGCACTGGAGTATAACTAAGCTAGCATGGAGGATATCCAACCATTTAAATAAAGCCCCGGGAATTTTACATAACACATCATCGGCAAGCATTGGTTTTTTACATAAAGACAAAGAGGCCACAAAGAAGGACCAGACTCGGGTGTTAGCCGAGCCAACCGACTGCGTGTGTTTTGATGGGTCCTCTAAAGCTTCACGGTCCTGTGCTCACTGTTTGTGCTCTGAGAACGCCTCTGCCAGTACCAAGGAGAAAGCTGCTTATTTTTTTACCCTGAGAAATAATTTTTGTCTCTGCCCTCAAAACTGAAACCTGTCCTCCAACATTTTTGTGCCCCTCGGCTGTCCTGGCTCAGAGAGGGACAAGACCTCATGTCCAAGGAGTTGACACACACTGCCGCCATATTAAAGTCCATGAATTGTCCCTTTTGACGTGTCACCCTCAACCACCATATGAATGGTTTATGAAGAGTTGTGTCCATATGGAAGGAGTAGGAGAGGTTGTTGATGCAGAGATATGGAGTACATTCTGATCAATCCCTCTCGGAGCTGACTGACGGATTCCGCAAAGATGCCCCAAACTAATATATTTAATTGTGGGCCCTGGCAATAAAGCTGTATCTCATTGGACAGCCAAGGAGGCCACTTCGTCAATGCAAGGCCACATCCTGTAGCCACTGGCAGCATGGGACAGGGACAAAATCAAAGTTGCTGCCTATGGCCCCGTGCTGACTGACTGACCTGCCATCACGTCACTGATCATTTATTGACATGGAGAGCTGCCACTGTCAGTGGTCGCTCTGCCATGGTGATGTGGACGTGAATTAACCTACATATTGTTAAAAAGTGCAAGTGCAACATAGCTAAGTCATTGCAAACTTCCTCCCTCTGTTGAACACACTTTAAATGAGATTTGTTCCCTTCTCTGCCTGTATGATCCTAATCCAATTCGGAATAACACAAATGAACCAATAGGAATAGGCTAGATATTAAATCTAGTAACAATCTAGATTGATGAACAGTCCATGACAACATTAGCGGCCTTCTCCCAAAGCTGAGGGAAAATCAATAGGCTCAAAGACCTTGCATTTGCATGAGCGTATAACCCCCCCCTAATGGGACTACTTTCTGATGAGAAAAAATTACAAGTTGAAATATTATTTTTGATTATTGGACATCCATAGCAAAATATGATTTACATTAATGAGAAGAAGTATATTAAAGGCATTTTATCCCCAGCTTCCATAACTATTGAATAATGGCCTTGGCAGCCACGCATGGGTTCGAACGCAAGAGAGGAGGTAATGTCATATTAATTACTAATGGATGCCTCCATTGTTCAACCTTTTTTAGGCCAATCTAATAATGCAGATAATATTCATCATCTGCGTATCTTAAATCTTATATAATCTCGTTAGCCCCTTAACCGCATATTTACTTAAAGAAAGTGGTTATTCACCACACTGGCCTTTTTAAATCACCGGTTTATTTGAAGATAGGTTTCAAAGGAAGATTAGATTTCGGAGAAAGACGTCCTTTCATGTCGCCGTACAGATGTCTGTCTGCTGCAGTTAGAAACTAGGACTTTGACCTCGTCTGGGCAACAGATATCGAGCAATTTCCTCGAAGCCATGTCATGTTGTCTGAGTTACTATGCTATTCAGTTTGTCACCAAATTAGTGTTGCATCCTGTTGTCATATAGCTATATAGGTTATGCCATCTTCTTAATTAGTATATACTCTGCTCTGTCGTGTCATGAATGATGTAGTGTTCACATTCGAGCGAGTGGTACAGCTGCTAAGGAGTTGTCTGGCCTTAGCAAGCCTTTTTATAGCGCACTCTGCTACTTCATGGCCAGGTAAAATCATTTTAAAGGCCCCACATATCCCCAACATTTGAATCCAAAACAGTATGATGTGAAAAGTACTGCACCGTGACAGGCTGTTCATGGCCCCTCTCCAAAACAAGCCACGTTGCCCGGCGCTACACGTTCTCAGCCAGCCCTTTTCATTTGAGGTGACTGACTCATCCCAGCTTGATCACTTACACATGCTTTGTGTATTTAGATGCTACAATACAAAACAAGGACTGCAGTTGTAAGACTAAAGTGATTTGCACCGTAGCATAGCAGTTCAGAACTTGATTATGTCGTCGTTCTAACATTTTTAATAAAGTAGCTCCCCCAAATGTTTCCGTCTGCTGTCGAGCTTGGCTTGCACACCCCACAGCCATTAAGCAGGTCAGCGGCATAACAGGCACCACAGGTGTAATTTTCATTTGCTTTGATGTCCTGATTTTATACCCTCGTTAAAATGTGCTGAAGTTGCAGCACAGTATTAGCAAATATGCAGTTGGGATATACAAACATGAATCATTCGTTCCTTTTTAACGGGCTTCTGCTCCTGCACTGAAAATTGGGCTTCTTCTAAAACCAATTTATTGAGTGCAATTTGGAGATGTAATATTCTAATTGATATTTGTGTTATAGGTACCTTGAATACCTTTTGGTATGCCTTGGGTTCAAGGATACAGCAAGGGGTTTCATAGAAAATGTCAATTCATTAAAATAGCTACGGATGTACTCTCTTAATTTGAACATTTTCTCACAGCAGGGAAAATAAACCTGCAGCAAGCGGTAATGTGAATTATTATGTGGATTATAATTAATGGACATTATTGTAGGAGTTGAGATATTTTGCGTTAGGGTAAATCAAGTCTGACGTTTTAAGTTGAAATGAAACACTTTAGAAGCCTTTTTAACCTTGAATACACTAGAAGTTTGCATTTCCTACTTATCTGCGACGACAGAGTGATCAAATGAAGATAGTGTGTCACGTTTCAGGTATATCTTTAGCTCCCTGTGAATTCTTCTTTATTTCGCCAAATTAAAATGTATGAAAATAACCTCCTTTGAAAATGGAACCTGCTATTATGTACTCTATATCAAACATTTTTAATGAAGTTATTCAACTCTTCAATCTATATCACCCGAAGAAACCAGTGATATTATACAGAGCAAAATCCCAAGGCATTAGAAGGCCTCTTTTTAAAGTCTGAATCATATTAGGTAGAGACAACATATTCTGGTTTCTTGCTTTTTATTGAACGTCATTGCCGTGATGGTTTTATTGCTTTAGAGCCCCCCGGCGGGCAGGTTAGGGGAGCGACTGCTACGACTGATGAGCGTGGCAGGAAATTGGCAGATGGAAGCATCCATTTCAGCGCTAATTAGAGGGTCCACCAGCCCGAGGACTGACAAGGTTCAACTGGCCAATGTAGTGCCTGCCAGCTCCCATCCCTTGCGTTTTATAAAATGCTCTTTAATTCCCAGGCACAATATCATTAACTTTGGAAGTGGATGAACACAATGGACAAGCAATTGAATTAACTTCAACCATTGGATGTTGGAGGGGAGACTAAATGAAATGAATGCACAATATTTCCTAGGGAGGCAGCCAACCTTGGGATCGGGGCCTGATTGTTGGCAGGTCAGGCCGCTGCTGTGGGTTTGGCCCAATTACGTCCTTGTTTAGACCCATCCAGAATATTTTCTTCAAAAGAAAATAAAATCAGTGGATTTGGAGATCAATCATGTGTGCATGTCACTCCAATTTCCTGGTTGGATCTTAGCATAATGAGCAGGAGCTGCTTTCTGCTTTCCAGAAGTTACCCAGCTCAGTTCCCTTTAAAGCATAGGGGTCTAGACTCTTGCCTTATAAGAATGGCACCCTTGTATTTCTTTGCTAGATCCCCCCCTGTGAGGTGTGTGTGCACGCACCACGTGCCCAATACCTATGGCACCACCGTCTTCTAACCCCCCCCCCCCCCCCATTGACAAGGGCTCCTTGATCGATGGCTAAACATTCAGCCTGTTTTTCAAGTAAGAGGAAGTGACAGAATAACTTTTAATGAGAGTTTTGTCTGTGTATCCAGTCGGGCCTTCCACCAGACGATGAATAATAGACACTGTGGCTCAATACTCTGAATACTCAATCAATTGGACTGTGAGTGGTGCTTCGCAAACACGTATGGCAGCGCCGGATGGGGAGGGGGGGGGGGTAAAAGTACTAAAGCGCTCTCGATCTGTATTTCTCTGCTGAAAAGCAAGCCTTTTCTATTGACGCTTTCTCCTGCCCGGGGTGTTTTCATTGCAGAGGATGACAAACAGCTTGTTTGTGCAGTATTGGAGATTTGTGCAGAGCTTCCCCCCCCCCACACAAGGCGCACAAGTAAGCCTGGTCCCTGAATATCAAGTGGTCTAGCTCTCTCATTGCGCCCTGTCTGGTCGGGATAACCGTTGAAGTAACGCCATAGAATGTATTGCTTGTTCAAAGTAGGACTTACGTGTAAAATGCGACACTAAGTCTTCATTATAGACATGATGCATTGAGTAACTATCGTGGTGGTGCAATCTTGTATAATTTACAGTGTCTTTGGGGTGTTGGATAATGTAGTGTGAGGTTGGTTGAAGACTGTCTGCATGGCAACCAATGAGGGAATTGTGTACCCATTAGATTAGTCAGTATCCATGTTCAGGCACCTAGCGTATGAGCGACTGTGGCTTTCCTGTGCTTTTGATGCATGGCAACACCGTTCCACCATGACAGCATATCTCACTGACCTTTTACATCTAAAGACTCTATTTATGTGTACGTGTTGTCGTTGTGCATGCACATGTATGTGCGTAAGCTACAGTTGAAGTCAGAAGTTTACATACACCTAGGTTGGAGTCATTAAAACTCGTTTTTCAACCACTCCACACATTTCTTTGGCAAGTTGGTTAGGACATCTACTTTGTGCATGACACAAGTCATTTTTCCAACAATTGTTTACAGACAGATGATTTCACTTATAATTCACAATTCCAGTGCGTCAGAAGTTTACATACACTAAGTTGACTGTGCCTTGAAACAGCTTGGAAAATTCCAAAAAATGATGTCATGGCTTTAGAAGCTTCTGATAGGCTAATTGACATCATTTGAGTCAATTGGAGGTGTACCTGTGGTTGTATTTCAAGGCCTACCTTCAAACTCAGTGCCTCTTTGCTTGACATCATGTGGAAATCAAAAGAAATCAGCCATGACCTCAGAAATATTTTTGTAGACCTTCAAGTCCTGTGGGTCCTGTGTGGCTCAGTCGGTAGAGCATGACGCTTGCAACGCCAAGTGTCGTGGGTTCGATTCCCGCTGGGGCCACCCATATGTAAAAGTAGTGGCCCCAGCCGACTTGTAAGTCGCTTTGGACAAAAGCGTCTGCTAAATGGGATATATTATTATTATTATTAAGTCTGGTTCATCCTTGGGAGCAATTTCTAAATGCCTGAAGGTACCACGTTCATCTGTACAAACAATAGTATGTCAAGTATAAACACCATGGGACCATGCAGCCGTCATACCGCTCAGGAAGGAGATGCGTTCTGCTCCTAGAGATGAATGTACTTTGGAGTGAAAAGTTCAAATCAATCCCAGAACAGCAGCAAAGGACCATGTGAAGATGCTAGAGGAAACAGGTACAAAAGTATCTATATCCACAGTAAAACGAGTCCTATATCGACATAACCTGAAAGACCACTCAGCAAGGAAGAAGCCACTGCTCCAAACCCGCCATAAAAAAGCCAGACTACGGTTTGCAACTGCAAATGGTGACAAAGATCGTACTTTTTGGAGAGATGTCCTCTGCTCTGATGAAACAAAAATAGAACTATTTGGCCATAATGACCACCGTTATGTTTGGAGGAGAAAGGGGGATGCTTGCAAGCCGAAGAACACCATCTCAACTGTGAAGCTGGTGCACTTCACAAAATAGTTCTGCATCATGAGGTAGGAAAATGATGTGCTCATGTTGAAGCAACATCTCAAGACATCAGTCAGGAAGTTAAAGCTTGGTCGCAAATGGGTCTTCCAAATGGACAATGACCCCAAGCATACTTCCAAAGTTGTGACAAAATGGTTTAAGGACAACAAATTCAGGTATTGATGTGGCCATCACAAAGCCCTGACCTCAATCCTATAGAACACATATGTCAGAGTCAAGGCCCGCGGGCCACATCCGGCCCGCGAGAAGGTTTTTTACGGCCCCTGGGATGATCTTGATTTATTATTAGAACCGGCCCGCAGACCGCAGCAAGCCGGCAGCCCGCAGATCTTTTACACGCACCAATACTACATTTCCCACAATGCAACGGTGACGCACCGAGCAGTAGGCTGCTTCATTTCAATATTTATTGGCACAGCAGTCGTCAGCATCACAGTAAAATTAACTTTCAGATACCCATCAAAAATGGCAAAACGGAAGGTGGACACTGAGAACCGGGGTTTCAAACAAGGTGGGAGTCGGAGTATATGTTCACGGAGGTAGCTGGAAAACCTGTGTGTCTTCTGTGTGGAGAAAGTGTGGCGGTACTGAAAGAGTATAATCTGAGACGACATTATGAAACGAAACACGCGGACAAAAACAAGAATATGGACATGGAACAAAGGCTACAAAAGGCAGAGGAATTAAAACGAGGCCTCAAATCTCGACAGGCTCTGTTCAAAAAAGCCAAATCACAAGGCCAGGCTGCTGTCAAGGCCAGTTTTATTTTGGCAGAAGAGATCGCTAAATCAGCCCGGCCATTTACGGAGGGGGATTTCATCAAAAACTGCATGATTAAAGTTTGTGACGAAGTTTGCCCAGAAAAAAGGCAACTCTTTTTAAATGTGAGTCTGAGCAGAAACACCATTGCCGAGAGAGTAGACCAGTTGTCCATCAATCTAAAAGAGCAGCTTGTGAAAAAGGAAAAGATTTCATTGCATATTCCTTGGCTGTGGATGAGAGCACCGACATTTCTGACATTGCCCAGTTGTCAATTTTCATCCGCGGAGTGGACTCCAGCCTAAGCGTGACAGGAGTTTTTGGCTTTACGTCCTATGCATGGCACAACTACGGGGCATGATTTGTATGAAGAGGTGTCAAGATGTGTAAATGAGATGGAGCTGCCTTGGGAAAAACTCGTGGGTTTGACAACCGACGGAGCACCTGCGATGTGTGGACACAGGAGCGGACTGGTGGCGAAGATACGGGAAAAGATGCAAGAGGAAAACGCGACAGGTGAGCTGACAGCTTATCATTGTATCATACACCAGGAAGCGTTGTGCGGTAAAGCCTTGAAAATGGAGCATGTAATGAGCATCATCACGCGCACAGTTAACTTTATCAGAGCCAAAGGTTTGAATCACCGCCAGTTCAAGGCATTTCTGACGGAGTTAGAAACGGAGCATGGTGATTTGCCTTATCACACAGAGGTGCGATGGCTAAGCCAGGGAAAGGTGCTTCAAAGATGTTTCGAGCTTCGTGAGGAGATTTGTCTGTTCTTGGACAGCAAAGGGAAAGACACAACACAACTCCGAGACGAAATGTTTCTGTGTGAAATGGCTTTTCTGTGTGACATTACGAGTCATCTGAATGCAATGAACTTGCAGCTGCAGGGTCGGGATCATGTCATCTCTGATATGTACAGTACAGTGAAGGCATTTAAAACCAAACTGACTCTGTGGGAGACGCAGATGCGGAAAGAAAATTTGAGCCACTTTCCCAGCTGCCAGACCATGAAAGAAAGCTCTCTACCAGTGCGTTCCCGAGCGCACAGTTGGCTGATAAAATAGGTATGCTTGCCGCTGACTTTCGACGCCGATTTGCTGACTTTGAAGCACAAAAAAGCAGGTTGGAACTGCTCGGTAACCCAATTGCTGTTGACGTGGAAAGCTCACCACCAAACCTCCAAATGGAGTTGATTGACCTCCAATGCAATGATGCACTGAGGGCAAAATATGCGGCAGTGGGTGCTGCGGAGTTCGCCCGTTTCCTCCCGACACAATGCCCCAGCTGCGCATCCAGGCTGCTCAAACGTTGTCTATGTTTGGCAGCACATACCTGTGTGAACAACTTTTTCTTTGATGAACCTGAACAAAACATCACACAGAAGTCGACTTACTGCTGAACACCTCCACTCAATTCTGAGGATTTCCTCAGCTCAGAGCCTTACCCCGAACATTGATGAACTTGTGGAAAAGATGGGACACCACCAAGTATCACCCTCAACCTCAAACAAGTGAACATTACTGTGCAATCACATATTTAGAGTTTTTACTCAGTTCAAGTTTAAAAGTTAAAGTTTAATATTTGTTTTCACTGCATGTTACTTCTCCTTAAACAAAGTGTTGTTTTTGATTAATAGATTTTTGCACTTTATTTTATTGTATTTCAATCCAATTATATTTTAAAAATATTTCAGTTGAGTGGATGATAGAAAATTGCTATTATTGTTTTTTTCTTTGAAGTAAATTTAGCCCACTTTTGCTAAAATAGAAAATATAGGCTACTGATGGTGCCTTGAATACCGGTTTCTTTCATTTAATGTTCATGTTATGGGGATTTTTATATAAAGGAAATTTGTCTTTTGTGTCTGTTGAAAATTAAAGATTACTGACAGAGCCATAAGAAAATATTGCTTTATTTATCTGATCATATTGGAATATATTTGTTAGGTTTTCAGTAGGTTCAATTAGGTTCACTAGACTATATGCGTCATTTAAAAATTTTTCAATGAACATTCGAACAGTCCGGCCCTCGGCTTGTAGCTAAATTTTTTATTTGGCCCTCCGTCCATTTGACTTTGACACCCCTGCTATAGAACATTTGTGAGCAGAACTGAGAAAGTGTGTGCGAGCAAGGAGGCCTACAAACCTGACTCAGTTACACCAACTCTATCAGGAGGAATGGGCCAAAATTCACCCAACTTATTGTGGGAAGCTTGTGGAAGGCTACCCAAAATGTTTGACCAAGGCTAAACAATTTAAAGGCAATGCTACCACATACTAATTGAGTGTATGTAAACGTCTGACCCACTGGGATGTGATGAAACAAATCAAGTCTGAAATAAATCATTCTCTCTACTATTATTCTGACATTTCTCATTCTTAAAATAAAGGTGTGATCCTAACTGACCTAAGACGGGGAATTTTTACTATGGATTAAATGTCAGGAATTGTGAAAAACTGAGTGTGTGTGTATTCACATGACTTGACAGATAAGGGGACTCCAGGGATTTATTTGCGAGGAGACTGACACAGCTGCTGTTGGGTAGCTGAATAGCCCATTTCCACATTTCATTTGGCCCTGCCTGTACCGAGAGGGCACAATATTTTAGACTGGAAAAATAAAATGTAATAGAATCCCCATGGAGATAAGCCATCCTTAGCTCCCAGAGCAGGTACACTACAACCATCCACTGCCATAGATAACACTGGTCCCATTTTAACTGTCCCTCTGACGGTAGTGAGCACTATCCATGCTGTCCCTGTTTGGAACGCTCCTTATCTGTCTTACTTTATAACGGGCTCCTGAAATAGTTGTGTGTGTGTGTGTGTGTGTGTGTGTGTGTGTGTCTCTCTCTCTCTCTCTCTGTCACTGTCTCAAAATACTCCTCAGGATATTCAGTGCATTGCATCGCTGGTGGCTTGCGGATAGTATGGTATTTGCCCCCCAGAAGTGCACAGTGACACTGGTGACACGGGAGTGTGTTGAGGCTACTCTCTTGGGACAGACTGTGCTCCTCAGGGCGGAATGGAGAAAAATGATTACTTTTATGTTTGCTTTATGGCTCATTTTTCACATTAAATGCAGAAAATCCATTAGAGGTCACTGATTCCATACTACTTTTCATCTACTATAACTAATTTCTGCAGCACAGTATCGATATAGCACTCAGTGAAACAGACTATGCAGGCTTCTGGATCTCTCAACTCTCCGGCCCTTATCTACTGGGGTTTTTGGAAATGTCAACTGTCTGTGTACTGCGCTCTCGCTCTCTTTCTCTCTGTCATACACACAGGGCCGTGACTACATATGTGACCGAACGGCTCCATTTAGTCTTATGTAGCAAACTTTTTTACATTGGATGAAAGTAGAGACTCCGAGATTGAAAATTGTGTATCATACACTATAGTTGAGGAACAAAGGGAAAGTAATTCTGCTTTAACTGTTTGTGTGTGTGTGTGTGTGTGTGTGTGTGTGTGTGTGTGTGTGTGTGTGTGTGTGTGTGTGTGTGTGTGTGTGTGTGTGTGTGTGTGTGTGTGTGTGTGTGTGTGTGTGTGTGTGTATTTATATATTACACACAAACTCATTCCAGGGTTTTTCTTGATTTTTAAAAAACTATTTTCTACATTGTAGAATAATAGTGTCGACATCAAAACTATGAAATAACACACATGGAATCATATAGTAACCAAAAAAGTGTTAAACAAATCACCCTTTGCCTTGATGACAGCTTGGCATTCTCATTTTTTAAATATTCTGAAATACTCCCCAGTCCACCACTATGCTTGGAAATATGGAGAGTGGTACTCAGTAATGTGTTGTATTGGATTTGCCCCAAACATAACACTTTGTATTCAGGACAAAATGTTAATTGCTTTGCCACATTTTTTACAGTATTACTTTTGTGCCTTATTGCAAGCAGGATATATATTTTGGAGATATTTTATTCTGTACAGGTTTTCCTTTTCACTCTGTCAATTAGGTTAGTACTGTGGAGTAACTTCAATGTTATCCATCCTCAGTTTCTCCAATCACAGCCATTAAACTCTGTAACTGTTTTAAAGTCACCATTGGCCTCATTGTGAAATCCCTGAGTGGTTTCCTTCCTCTCCGGCAACTGGTTTAGGAAGGACACCTGTTTCTTTGTAGTGACTGGGTGTATTGATACACCATCCAAAGTAGGATAACTTCACCATGCTCAAAGGGATATTCAAAAGGATAGCAAAACATTCACGACTAAGTTCTCATAACTTTGCTTTACAGAGAGGAGGCTACTGAGATAGCCTCACCGCTGTGCGCCACATCACTCTCTGAGGTAGGCTGCAATGTATGCAGGAGGAAGCAGAGGAGTACAGTGGTTCCCAAACTTGTGGTTGGGCCCCATGTGCAATCCCCTGAGAAAGTCAGCACTAATCTTATCAAACACGTTAGGAACTTAGAAAAAAGGTATGTTTCAATATGTCTCCACATGTCCCATCTTCCCTATAGGCCTACATTGAAATGCAATCAAAATACAAATAATAAAATGTCATATGTTTTCATTTATATCGATGGTTGTTCGTCTCATCTCAATCGCCCACTGGAGTCTTAATGGGCTATGTGTTTGTATATTGACTGAGGTGAATTAACCTACAACCGCCAAAGTGATAATGGCTGGGGTCATTTTTGTTCATTTTTGCTGTTCTTCAAATTGTGAAAAATGAGCTTCGACTTCAAAAAAAAAAATGGTTCGGAGACGACCCCCCCCCCCCCCACTCTTCCGGACCTCACTAAAACCCAGATTATGTCCCTGCACACACACACACACCGATACCGCTTCCGTTGTTTAAGTGTGCTTATCTAGTCACAGCGGTGTGGCCTATACGACTCCCGATGAGAGAGAGCATTGCCAGTTTGGGCAATAAAACCTGGCTTTTATGGAGCGGTCATTGTCTTTCTGTCTACAATTATGGCGATTACTCTTTTCCCCGAGCTCCCCCTGGCCCTCGCCAGTCACACTTAGAGTACATTTTACTAATGGAAAATTAAGTAGCGGTCGTGACAGTGGGGTTTATAAATATGTAAAATATACTTTTAATTATTTCAAGTGAATCTGGCAGCTAATCAATGAAGTGGGACGTGACAAACGTACGCTTGACACAGGCCATTGTAAAGCCACTGGTAAAAGATAAGCATATCCTGTCGGCGCAGTCAGTCTCTAATTAATATTTTCAGCCTGTCATGTCCAGAGACAAATGGATTAATTGCAGCCCACTAATAATAGGTTCTTCATGAAGAGTGCCTGAGGCTGGGGGGAGCATTAAACCAGCCTGTCGGTGTTTTGAACCCTGATGCCAAATAAATATTTATTAGGCTAGAGGTTAAGTAGATTTTTCGTGATTACACAGATAGCCACTTAGGCACAATTGTTTATCATTTATTTGAAGTTTGATTCATTGCGATTTGTTTAAAGTCATCATATCAATTCTATTTTGGACGGTCGCATTCGCTGAGTTTTGTGGAGTAATCGATGTCCACTGAGCATTTATGAGCGTGCAGCAACCCATGGCTGCAACTAGTTGGCCTATGAGTTATTATGTTGCTTAGGCCCGTACCTGTGCAGTAAACAAGCAAATCCAGTCCTTTTTCGATTCCATTTTGATTCTCTGTTGACGATAGGCTAGACCTACTTAATGTTATAATGTTTGCGTATTTGAACATAAATCGGGTGGTTTAGAAATTGAGTTTAATTGAGTGGAAGTCATATATTTTAGACTAGTCTTTTTTCTGTTTTAGCTTAATTACTCGGGTGGTGTGGAATCCAGGTCATACCGTTTCTGTACCATACCGGGATATACGCTATTACCTCATGTGCACACAAGGGCCGCTATTTCAAAAATATATGTACAGTGGGGCAAAAAAGTATTTAGTCAGCCACCAATTGTGCAAGTTCTCCCACTTAAAAAGATGAAAGGCCTGTAATTTTCATCATAGGTACACTTCAACTATGACCGACAAAATGAGAAATAAAATCCAGAAAATCACATTGTAGAATTTTTTATGAATTTATTTGCAAATTATGATGGAAAATAAGTATTTGGTCACCTACAAACAAGCAAGATTTCTGGCTCTCACAGACCTGTAACTTCTTCTTTAAGAGGATCCTCTGTCCTCCACTCGTTACCTGTATTAATGGCACCTGTTTAAACTTTAATCAGTATAAAAGACACCTGTCCACAACCTCAAACAGTCACACTCCAAACTCCACTATGGCCAAGACCAAAGACCTGTCAAAGGACACCAGAAACATAATTGTAGACCTGCACCAGGCTGGGAAGACTGAATATGCAATAGGTAAGCAGCTTGGTTTGAAGGAATCAACGGTGGGAGCAATTATTAGGAAATGGAAGACATACAAGACCATTGATAATCTCCCTCGATCTGGGGCTCCACGCAAGATCTCACCCATGGGGTCAAAATGATCACAAGAATGGTGAGCAAAAATCGCAGAACCACACGGGGGACCTAGTGAATGACCTGCAGAGAGCTGGGACCGAAGTAACAAAGCCCACCATCAGTAACACACTACGCCGCCAGGGACTCAAATCCTGCAGTGCCAGACGTGTCCCCCTGCTTAAGCCAGTACATGTCCAGGCCCGTCTGAAGTTTGCTAGAGAGCATTTGGATGATCCAGAAGAAGATTGGGAGAATGTCATATGGTCAGATGAAACCAAAATATAACTTTTTGGAAAAAACTCAACTCGTCGTGTTTGGAGGACAAAGAATGCTGAGTTGCATCCAAAGAACACCATACCTACTGTGAAGCATGGGGGTGGAAACATCATGCTTTGGGGCTGTTTTTCTGTAAAGGGAACAGGACAACTGATCCATGTAAAGGAAAGAATGAATGGGGCCATGTATCATGAGATTTTGAGTGAAAACCTCCTTCCATCAGCAAGGGCATTGAAGATTAAATGTGGCTGGGTCTTTCAGCATGACAATGATCCCAAACACACCACCCGGGCAACAAAGGAGTGGCTTCGTAAGTAGCATTTCAAGGTCCTGGAGTGGCCTAGCCAGTCTCCAGATCTCAACCCCATAGAAAATCTTTGGAAGGAGTTGAAAGTCCGTGTTGCCCAGCAACAGCCCCAAAACATCACTGCTCTAGAGGAGATCTGCATGGGGGAATGGGCCAAAATACCAGCAACAGTGTGTGAAAACCTTGTGAAGACTTACAGAAAATGTTTGACCTCTGTCATTGCCAACGAAGGGTATATAACAGAGATCAACTTTTGTTATTGACCAAATACTTATTTTCCACCATAATTTGCAAATAAATTCATTAAAAATCCTACAATGTGATTTTCTGGATTTTTTTTCTCATTTTGTCTGTCATAGGTGAAGTGTACCTATGATGAAAATTACAGGCTTCTCTCATCTTTTTAAGTGGGAGAACTTGCACAATTGGTGGCTGACTAAATACTTTTTTGCCCCACTGTCTATGTTGACGCACGAAACAATTTAGGAACAGGGATCTTCCTCCAGGAGGGGATTGAATGTAACCAAGAAGCTTGATCTGGACATCTAGCCACAGTTAGCAAGCTAGGAAGCCAAATGCATAGCTGGACTTGTTAGCTGGATATAATTGATTTGACACATCTTTGATTTCTTATAGTTATACTTAACTTATAGGTGTAAGCAGTGGTATAGCACTATTTTTGGGGAACGGTATTCAAAATCGGACCGTCTGTGTTATGAATTACCCCAGTGTACGGTATATCGCCCGAGCCTATTTATTACTATTTATTCTGGATCGATACCAAATAAAAAATAAGCAGTGGCAACAACAAAAACAATAAAAGAAGTATCATTTTGACTTCTAGCACAGTTTCTCCCCCTCAAGTCCCCCCCCCCCTCTCTCTCACTCTGTCAGTGGCAGTTTGAGGTGAAAAATAACAAAGAAAAGCGAAGACAAATAAACGGGGCCCGTCATGGAAGTCGTCCTGCTGCTGTGGAGAAAGTTGACCTTGAGTCCACCCGCTTTTCCTCCATCCCTCACTTTTCTGTCCTTCAGAAAAAGGAGGGAGGAAGATGGAAGGAGCAGTGTGCAGCGGTGGGCCTGGGTCACCAGCCACTGTTCTCGTCAATTAAATGTGCGACAGTGTTTTCCGTTGGATGAACCTCTGTGTCAAGGAGATGGGCAGGACCTCATGTTTGTGCTTTTGACAAATCAGCCTATGTTTAATCTCAAGATGTTCCGGCGCTCATAAATAATGCAGGGCCGGCCCGGCGAGCCCCCAAACTCTCCCCCCTGCCAGAGAGGACGTCTGCTCCGCGCCTCAAAGGACAACGGCACAAAATCGGACTATCCTCTCTCTCTCTCTCCCGCTGCTGTCCGTCTTCTCCCCTCTAGGGAGACGTATGCCTCTCTCTTTCCCTCTCTCTCTGCATCTCATGCGCCCTTCCTTGTCCCACCACTACCCAGTCCACTACCTGCACATGACTTAACTGGTCTACTGCAGTATTTTGGGAGTTTCTCCCTCTCTTGCGCTCTCTCTCTCAGACACACACACTCTCGCTCTCACACGTTTGTGTTGTCATTCAGCCTCTCTCCTTCTCTCCCTAATATCTCTTTCTAACCTCTCTTTTCCTCTCTGTGCTTTGTGTGCTGCAATGTAGGAAGAGAAAGGAGGGTTGTGGGCAGCAGGAACAATGACTAAATAACCCTCAAGCAAGGGCTGAGGGCTCACTATCTCAAAGTCCCAGAGGACCAAGAGCAGTCTTTTCCTCTACTGCATGGATGTGAAGAGGACAGTAAAAAGCACGGAGAAAGCATGTCGTGGTGTAGTGGACTGTGAACTGCATCAAATCCCCTGCATTGTATTTCTTTCCCCTCAGTGAGTTTGTTTGGGTTGTCTACAGACTGGGGAAGCTTTTGTGTATTGATTGTTCTTTTCAGAAATTACGATTTGAATCCTATTGAAGTAGGTCTTTGGATGTTCCAAAGTCCATCTGAATGTGTCCTTTGATCAACTGGAATGATTTATTCTTCACATCAGGAGGCCTTGTACCAAGTGTAGGGTCTGAGGACTCTGTATTGAATGCACTGCACTGTGCTGATAGTTCCCTACATTGATAGTATACAACACACTACTTAAATTGCTTGTATATTCCATTGAGGGGATTTTCATTCGATATCTGCTGTGGGGAATAGTGGCGTGATCTGTTGCCTGGGATGGTTAGTGTTATACCTTGCTGCTCTCCACATCAAAACTCTACAAATGAATGGAGCTTCGTACTACCTGGAACCAATCTTTATTTCTATTGCGCAGTAACATTTTTGTGGTTCGTTATTTTCCAATCATCTCTGACTGAATGGTGGGGGAACAATTCTCACACCCTCTCTTTTTCTTTTCCAGGCACTAGGAAGTTGCTACTTCCTTCACGAATCATTGAAAAACATCCAGCAGTTTGATTTCAAAGGTGAGTCGCCGCGCCGTGCCCCCCTCCCCCAATGAAATCTCCACTCCTGCTCTCTCACAGTCCCCCCTCCGTATAACACCCTACACGGCCCATCACCACTTCCATCAAAACCAGTACAGTTGACATTGACTGGGGAAGATAACGTAAAGTGAGCGATAGAATGGTAATGCTTGTTAATATTAGGATTTAATTCATGAGATTTCGGGCTCCACGGTAATTGTGTACAGAGGTTATTGGACAGTTACGGCGCTCTCATCAGCCCGGGGTGTCAGAGGGCCAGGGGCCCGGCGGCCAGGCTAATTAAAAGAGGGGATATAGATGTGGAGCCACAACGTCGTTCCCATTACACCAGAGTCAGCATTAGCACCATGCACTCACCCCCAGTGAAGGACGGGGCGAGGGGGGGGCGAGAGGACACACACATGCATGTGGACATGGATACACACACGCACACACATATGCTCGCACACACCCTCACCTTCACCCGTCAAACCCCCTCGGAAAACAACATGCTTCTCTTACATGGGATTAGGATATGTCCAGAATGAGCTCATTCACACTGTACAAGATGTTACTGGACTGAATAAAAATGTTAACTTTGTAGCCTCCATCAATCGTTTCACCTGCTTCCTTGGTAAAGAACTATGCCGCATTTGCCAGCATCCATATTAATCCATTAAGCGTCTCAGAGTAGGATTGCTGATCAGGTATCCCCCTGTCCATTCATTACAATCTAGTCCTGATCCTAGATCAGCCCTGCTACTCTGAGACTCTTCATGGAAACGGTTCCAGGTGTCAAGTGACTGTGGAAGACGTTTTTAGGCTCTGACCCCAGTTCAGGTTCATGTTTTGCACTTACGCAGAGGCCATGACCCATACTCATAGGATCAGTGTCTGATCTTTGCCATGCCAAACCGTTTTGACCTCTGAGATATTTTCCGCCTTTTGAATGTTTGTAACTTCGTGTAACTGAAGGGCATAGCGCCATGTAAAACATACTCCCCTTTGATCCGAGAGGAAGACCCTTTTAGTTCTAGGAACCTTCATTAAGTTCAAGATCTCTGACACTGATCTTATGAGTGTAGGTCACGGCATCAAGCTGTTTCATGGATTGGGGGGGCCCCCCGTTTTTTAGGCCCGCGGATCAATCTCCCACAAAACTTTTTAAATTTTTTATATATATATCTCAACTTCCTGTTGTTAGAATATACAGAATACACAAGGTGCAATTTCCACAGCAAATTGCCCCAACAAAATGTAACGTAGGGCCCCCAAAAGTCTGGTGCCTGCTCTGGCTGCGTGTTTGGGTATGGATGTGGGTACACAGACCCGCGAGCCACTGCTGCCCTCATGTTGAGTTCACCCATCAAAGTTGCCCATCCCGGTGCTATTTGGATTGCCTCAACAACGGATCGTCTAAGGCCTCCGTGGAAGTACAACACGCAACCTGATCTTAGACAGGGTAGGCGTGGAGAATCTGTGCAGGAGAACCTCTATAGATACTTCCACTTACAACCAGCAGGTGGAGTAGTAGCCTGATGAAGCCCTGGATTTATGCACGCATGACGACATCTAGATCTACAAAACTGCTTAGTAGGTTAAACTACATTAGTAGGTTTAGACTGCGAATCATAGCCTCTTAAACGACTAGCTTGTCTTGTATTAATATGTCCTCTTTGGCTTTCTTTGTCTGTGTTCTTCCCCTTAGCCAAGAAATTCAAGAAGGTGGTTGGGAAAGAGATCTACTCAGACACACTAGAGAGCACACCCATGTTGGAGAAGGAGAAGTTTCCTCAGGACTACTTCCCTGAGGTGTGTATCACTTCACTGTTGCTATAGTGACTGAGTGGGACTGTCTCTCGGCCTCTACTGCATCCTGAAGTGCTGGGACTTTGATTGATATACAGTAGTGCCGTCAGTAATGTACACTACACAGAAATGTGACATGACTTCGCAATCTTAAAAAAAGAACTTATGACTTAGGCAAGGCATGGAGCTTGAGAATACATTTTGGGTGGTTGCATTTAGTCCATTTACATTTACATTTAAGTCATTTAGCAGACGCTCTTATCCAGAGCGACTTACAAATTGGTGAATTCACCTTCTGACATCCAGTCCCCATAATGCAGTAGGTATTGCAAGAACTGAAAACATATTGGTGATAGCTTATACTTAAAAAAAAAAAAAAAAAAAACATTTACTTTCTAAATTTCACAATGCACCATTTTTGGGACTTGCAACACTTTTTGCGTAGCATAGTTTTTGACATTTTTTCATATCAAAATGATTTATGTTGCATAATATTTACAAAAAATAGGTACAGTTGAAGTCGGAAGTTTACATACACTTAGGTTGGAGTCATTAAAACTAGTTTTTCAACCACTCCACAAATTTCTTGTTAACAAACTATAGTTTTGGCAAGTCGGTTAGGACATCTACTTTGTGCATGACACAAGTAATTTTCCCAACAATTGTTTACAGACACATTGAGTTATAAGTTAAATAATCTATCACAATTCAAGTGGGTCAGACGTTTACATATACTAAGTTGACTGTGCCTTTAAACAGCTTGGAAAATGCCATAAAATGTCATGGCTTTAGAAGCTTCTGATAGGCTAGTTGACATAATTTGAATCAATTGGAGGTATACTTGTGGATGTATTTCAAGGCCTACCTTCAAACTCAGTGCCTCTTTGCTTGACATCATGGGAAAATCAAAAGAAATCAGCCAACACCTCAAAAACAAATTGTAGACCTCTACAAGTCTGGTTCATCCTTGGGAACAATTTCCAAATGCCTGAAGGTACCACGTTCATATGTACAAACAATAGTACACAAGTATAAACACCATGGGACCACGAAGACCTAATACCGCTCAGGAAGGAGACGCGTTCCTAGAGGTGAACGTTCTTTGGTACGAAAAGTGCAAATCATTCCCAGAACAACAGCAAAGGACCTTGTGAAGATGCTGGAGGAAACAGAATACAAAAGTATCTATATCCACAGTTAAACGAGTCCTATATCAGCATAACCTGAAAGGCCGCTCAGCAAGGAAGAAGCCACTGCTCAAAACCCGCCATAAAAATGACTACGGTTTGCAACTGCACATGGGGACAAAGATTGTATATTTTGGAGAAATGTTCTCTGGTCTGATGAAACAAAAATAGAACTTGTTTGGCCAAAATGACCATCGTTATGTTTGGAGGAGGGGGAGACTTGGGGAGGCTTGCAAGCCAAAGAACACCATCCCAACTGTGAAGCACGGGTTGGCAGCATAATGTTGTGGGGGTGCTTTGCTGCAGGAGGGACTGGCATCATGAGGTAGGACAATTATGTGGATATATTGAAGCAACATCTCAAGACATCAGTCAGGAAGTTAAAGCTTAGTCGCAAATGGGTCTTCCAAATGGACAATGACCCCAAGCATACTTCCAAAGTTGTGGCAAAATGGCTCAAGGACAACAAAGTCAAGGTATTGGAGTGGCCATCACAAAGCCCTGACCTCAATCCTGTAGAAAGTATGTGGGCAGAACTGAGAAAGCGTATGTTCTGAGCAAGGAGGCTCAGTTCCACCAGCTCTGTCAGGAGGAATGGGCCAAAATTCACCCAACTTATTGTGGGAAGCTTGTGGAAGGCTACCCGAAACGTTTGACACAATTTAAAGGCAATGCTACCAAATACTAATTGAGTGTATGTACATTTCTGACCAACTGGGAATGTGATGAAAGAAATAAAAGCTGAAATAAATCATTCTCTCTACTATTATTCTGACATTTCGCATTCTTAAAATAAAGGTGTGATCCTACCTGACCTAAGACAGGGAATTTTTACTAGGATTAAATGTCAGGATTTGTGACAAACTGAGTTTAAATGTATATGGCTAAGGTGTATGTAATCTTCCAACTTCAACTCTTCAACAACTATATGTTTTATAAAATAAGTAAAACATGACTATTGGTACCATTACACATTTATGGCAGTGTATTTTATCTATGGAGTACTTTCCTTTACTCTTTAGCATTCTCACAAAAGACAGTTATTTCGATTTCAGAATTTTTTCTTTAGTTTACGTTCCCTCAAAAAGCTAATTTATTACAAGGCTCAGTTGAACAGTGAAAGATTGCGATGGCAGCATTGCAAAGTCTTTAATTTGGTTGCTCGCCTTGCTTTGTAATGCAGTCTGTGTCTGTCTGTTCGTTCTGTGGGTTCCTCTGCTTGGTCCACATCATAAGGTAGCGTCGCGCTGTGCTGATATAGTAATAAAGAGCGTGACCGCCCGCGTGTCATCCCCATACTCCCCGCTCATCTGTCAACCGCGCTCCACCGGCCGCCTCCTCAAATATATGCAAAGGAGATGGATACGGCCTTTCACAGACGCAGTCTCCCAATTTCTGCCTCTTTCTCACACACACACACACACTCTCTCTTTCTCTTCCACCCCACCTTGGAATTCCCCAGTTTGCCATTTTCGCAGATGATCTAAAACCAATTACGTCGATTGAGGCGTGAAGTCGTTTACAATTATGACAAGAAAGCGGTGTTCGGTGAGTTACGAAGACGAGTGGCAAAACCAAACAACAACGGGAGCAGCGCTAAAAGCGAGCGCATGGAAGAGAAAAGTTTGCTCCCTGATTTATTCCTCTTTATTTCTCTTTATTCCTCTTTCGCGGCTGGGTTATGAATCTTGGATGATGCTTCCGAGAGCAGCACTCCAGATAATGTTAGCCCATTTAAAAAGAGCAGATTTGTGTAGTCTATCAGGGCTGACTATTTTTTTCTTGCCCCCCCCCCCCGCCCAGCTAGTGAGAAATTGGTTGTTATCATAGATCACAAATACTGCTCAAACCTCTTATGAAAGATGAATTAATTTCACTAATGGTTTAATGCAGAGATCTCATGAGGAAGTCAGGCGCGCGATAACCCCTGCCTCGTCCCCGCTTCTTCCATGGTGATTTATGCTGTCTTTTAGTAGATGAAACCGCCTGGATTTGCCATCCATCTACAGCCTTAAGGAATCCTATTAACATGGGATCTGGGACAAGAAGGACCGCCACAGGCCCCGCAATGTGGTCCCAACTGGGTTCTGCAGGGTACCGCTCTGGGTCTGAGTGTTGTGGAACCAAATCCTAAGACATGCATACACACATGGACTGTGATAAACAAGAAAAAAGGCCTCGCCAGGAGCTTAGAATATGTGCGTTACAAAGAGCATGGGTTAAGACACGTTATTTTCCATTGGAATCTATGATTTACATTAAAAAATATATTTATTTTTTTACATCCCATAAAGGTGATGCAGTAGAATGTAGCAGCAGACAGTTTAGGCGGCTCGTCGGGCTCTCCACTTGAGCGTTACCTTTACAGTCCACCAATAATAAACTGTCACTCTTAGATGGCCTGCTGACATCATGGTGGGAGGGGCTTGGTCGGTACAGTCCTTGTTTGAGTGGCAGCGCTGGTTAAATACCAGCAATGCAACCGAGACAAAATGACAATTCCTGGCTTCTCTTAGATTTGAGTGCACTTGGGATGGTCGGTGTGGGTGGGTGTGTCGGACCTTGTGTCACACACATACCCTCCCTTGCTGTCCCATGTAGACCTCCATGTCCCCAATTGAGGTGAACAGGACCCTACTGTGACCCCAAGTCCCTTAGGTTGAGTCTGCTGAAATGACAACTTCTCCCTCCCTGTATGCAAAACACACTGCCTTCATACTCCCCAGACTGTGAGTTATGGCTTCAAGTGGAGGAGAAAGGAGAGGGGGGGACATTCAATGAAAAGCTGAATAAGAAGGAACTGGACAAAATAACAGGCACATTTCTTTTGAAAAATTGACGTGATGGATTTGGCAAGCTGTCATTTCTTGTTGTTTCGTCAAACCTTTCAACTTGCCTAAGTATATATGTATGTATGTATGTATGTATGTATGTATGTATGTATGTATGCATGTATGTACAGTGGGGCAAAAAAAGTATTTAGCCAGCCACCAATTGTGCAAGTTCTCCCACTTAAAAAGATGAGAGGCCTGTAATTGTCATCATAGGTACACTTCAACTATGACAGACAAAATAAGAAAAAACATTGTAGCATTTTTAATGAATTTATTTGCAAATTATGGTGGAAAATAAGTATTTGGTAAATAACAAAAGTTTACCAGCAACAGTGTGTGAAAACCTTGTGAAGACTTACAGAAAACGTTTGACCTCTGTCATTGTCAACAAAGGGTATATAACAAAGTAGTGAGAAACTTTTGTTATTTACCAAATACTTATTTTCCACCATAATTTGCAAATAAATTCATAAAAAATCCTACAATGTTTTTTCTTATTTTGTCTGTCATAGTTGAAGTGTACCTATGATGAAAATTACAGGCCTCTCTCATCTTTTTAAGTGGGAGAACTTGCACAATTGGTGGCTGACTAAATACTTTTTTGCCCCACTGTATATATTTTTTTGTTTGGTGCAGTAATGCATGCTTCCCCCCCAAAAATGCCATCATAAGGATTTGTCATTTGCTTATACAAATAAAGTACACGACCGAGACCTTAAGGTCCCCTTCCCATTGGACGGAAGTGATCATTGTCCATATAAGCTATTTCTTGTTCTCTACCACACATCTGCTCATTAAAGCATTGGTTGTGGACTACAGTCAGACACCCTTTTGGTACCCGTTTGTAAACTCTTATATTATGGTTATGTGGCAGCCATGGAATTCCAATTTTTAAATGGGAAAGTCGTATTGTTTCTGTCCGTGGTCCAGAGACAATCCAAGACTTAGCTGCTAGGATCCATTTTGAGAGAAATAGGTGGGCTAGAGAATCCAGCAATATTTGTCACCTGTTATGTACCCCCCCCCCCCCCCCCTCGGTCTACACTGTCTCTATAAAGGACTTGTCCTTCCCTTCACCCTCTACACAGCACTGGTTTGGAACATTTTAATCAGAGACCCCCCTCAATCCCACCACACACACACACATACACACTCACAGTCTTGTTTTACTAACACAATTGATTCCCATACAAGATGTCCCTTACCTTTAACCGCTAAACCTAAATCTAACACTAATTCTAACCCGAAAAAGCTTTTTTCCTTGTGGGGACTGGCAAAATGTCCCCAGTTGGTCAGATTATTTTTCCCATTTACATCTCTCTTATCTTTCCAGTCCTGTAAAACCCACCCTAGTCCTAAAGACCCCTCTTTCTTATTTGATGGGATCCCTGTCTGAGTGGGGATTCGGGGGGGGGGTCTCAGCTGAAATATAGGAGAGGTCAACAAATACATTTAAAAAAGGACTGGGGAGATGGGAGTGTGTGTGTGCCACCGTGACACGCGTGACATTTGTTAGTGGAACTGAAAACTTCCAATGGACACAAGTGGGGAGTTTAGGACTGGGGAGATGGGAGTGTGTGTGTGCCACCGTGACACGCGTGACATTTGTTAGTGGAACTGAAAACTTCCAATGGACACAAGTGGGGAGTTTATGGTGCCGCTTCCTGTCATGGGGAATCCATTTGATGGCCCCATAGCCCGCTCTCCACTACTCGCCTCTCCGTCCCGTGTCGGCTGGGCGCCTGGCTGTCATGGGGAATCCATTTGATGGCCCCATAGCCCGCTCTCCACTACTCGCCTCTCCGTCCCGTGTCGGCTGGGCGCCTGGCTGTCATGGCTGACCCCCACTCTACAGCCGTTCATCACTGTCACAGTCTGGGGACCCCATCACTGGCCATGGAAGGTCAGCCTCAATCCTTCACCCTCAGCCTGTGTCACCCCCCCAGCTTTTCAACTTGTCTTACCTAGAGTAATAGGGCATGTACATTTTAATCACTAGGACCCAGGTGTTTTCCTGGCCCTGTAACACATACTGTAGTCATTTAGGCAGACATTACACTCTTGTATTTGATTGGGTACATGGTAGTTGGTTGTCACTCTGTCTGTGAATTTCCCAGGCCCGTGTGACAACACTGTGTGTTGATGAATGGAGGGGTGTGTGTGCGTGTGTGCGTGGTGCCATAGCCAAACAAGGCGACAAGGGTCAATCAGTCATAGGAGGAGGAAACGGGGCAATCTGAGGTTGCACGACAGGAAGTGATGGATTTAAATGTTATGATTGTAGTTAATGGCTCTTTAAATTACATTTTAGATGAAATGTATTTCGCGCTGCATTAAGAGTGCAGGTTTGGAACCCATCCTCTCCTTGCCTCCACACTCCCCCCCCCTGTCATCCTCTTCCTCCTCTTCCACATCCTCTCTTTATTAAAGCCATTACAATGCTGTCACATATATCACACATCACATATATACAGTGAACATGAATCTCCCTCAGGAAGTCGGGTTAATATGATGCATAAAAACCTCTTCTTACCACCTAAATGTCACAATGTGATTACTGAATCAATATCCTTGAAACATCTGTGTTTGTTTTGTTGAAGGAAGAAGTACTTCCTCGTGTATTTTATTTTCGACGACAACATCGTGTAAACTATTCGTCATATTTATTTGTCTTTTAAAATGATCACAAAATACTTGAGTGTAATCCGTTCTTGGAAAAACGATTTAGATTTACCTCAAACACACACAATATTGGACAGTGGGGTATAATTGGGCCCATACATTCTGCCATGCGGTATAGATTAATTCAAGTATGCTAATGTAATTCAATTTGATACAGTTAATCTTGTACTAATGCAGATTGAAGGATGTGAGATGCAATCAAATACCTCTCAGGCCTTTAAAATTGCATCTAAGTTTTTAAATAAAATGAGTCAATTTGTAATTATGTGACCTGGGCCATAATTAGTTTATTCATCACCACGGTTAACTCCCCATTAGGATGCTCAGAAAGCCCCTGGAATATTTATTTATTTATGCGTTCAAAATTAGGCCGGTTGCAGCGTCAATTTTTCTCTCGTTCAATAACGAGCTTCATGGTAAATCATATGCTGTGTGAGAGCTGGGACTCCTGACCGAGTAATTCCCTCAGTTAGTAGCACTATGGGGTGAGGCTATAGGAGGTTGACCAGGTGGCTTTAGGTCAGGCCACTAGAACACTTTGGAAGTCATACTGTTTTCCCATTGTCATGACAGTGCTGGTCCTCTGGAGCTCAGTTGGTAGAGCATGGTACTTGCAATCACGGTATAGTGGGCTAAATTCCCGTGACCACCCATACATAAACAATGTATGCACGCATGACTGTAAGTCGCTTAGGATCAAAGTGTCTGCTAAATGGCTTATGTTCTCTATTATGAGGCTCAGGTTAGACAAATATTTAAATACAGGGAAAATTGATATGCTGTATAGTAATGATTAGAATCATACTGAAATGGAGAAAAAAAACTCTCAGAAGAGAGTTTGTCTTTGCGTTTGTATAGCCCACACTGGCTATGTATGCCAGTTGAGATTGTTGGTGCACTGCAGTAAGTTTCAATTCCATGCTATCAATGCTAACGTTCAGTCTGCATGTGTATCCTCCCTATGTTGCAGTGCAAGTGGTCCAGAAAAGGCTTTATCAGGACTCGATGGGCTCTGGCTGACTGGTGAGTTTCTAGCACATCTCATGTTACATCTCACGCTACACTTAGGATCAAATTGAATATGAGCTTTTCATCCAGGTGCATTTCAGCGTCACGTCCAACTGTGACTACCTGTAAAGCCTAGCAGTATCACTCGCAGTACCTGTCCCTTTGGCTTTACCCCTCTATCCATAGGGTATATCCCATGGGGCTTTGCAGGTCCGTTCTTCATAGACAGAGGAGAGGTAGAGTCAGTCTTCCCTAGAGAGAGAGAGACTTTACTTCGCTCCCTCTCCCAACCGACAGCGAGCCAGGAACGGGCCAGGATTGGATTAGGCATAATCGTGTTAGTCAGCAGTTGCATATGACAGATGACAGAAAACATTACATACAATTGAACCTGTACGAGATGAATACAAACGTTTGGGCAGGGCGGGCGCAGGGGGGGGGTCGTAATCTAATAGAAGGATGACGTGAGAACAAAAGGGCTGAAACCGTAACATTCTAAATGAGGCAGGCATGACTCGAGACAGGCACTTGGAGGAAGAGACAGAGAGAGAGGGACAGGGATGACCGAGAGGGACACGGGTGAGGGGGACATTTTGCGTATTTATTTAGAAGTTTGTCAACAGCATAAGCGTCTTGAGGTGAGACGTTCTGAGAAAAACAGTTACAGAGATTGATATAGTAGATCGATGAGACGGGCTTAGCAACAGTAGCACTACCAGGAGGGAAATGGACATGTCAGTCTGCCTGTAGTGCAGCGAGACAAATTCATCTCACTGCTCCATTCACACAACCATACCCGTGGTCCACAGGCCAAGAGGTCAGTCATGTAGTTCAGGTGTCTCAAACTGAAATTACCTGGGGTCCAACTAACATACGTCTCTCTCTGTCCCCTCCCAGTGCTTTTGACCTGGTCAACATCCACTTGTTCCACGATGCCTCCAACATACTGGCTTGGGAGAAGAGCCCCTCAGTCTACTCCGGGACGAGACAGAAGGCCCTGGGCTTCGTCTTAGATAGGTAACTGGCACGCTCCTCCTTATTCTTGCCATCTCATCTCTGTAACTATTTTCTCTGTCCCTTCTCCATCTAGCCTCTCGCCGTTATTTCCATCTCTCCACCCACTCCTCTTTCCACATCTCATCTCCCTATATTCTCTCCACCTAAATCAAATCAAATGTATTTATATAGCCCTTCGTACATCAGCTGATATCTCAAAGTGCTGTACAGAAACCCAGCCTAAAACCCCAAACAGCAAGCAATGCAGGTGTAGAAGCACGGTGGCTAGGAAAAACTCCCTAGAAAGGCCGAAACCTAGAGAAGAACCAGGCTATGTGGGGTGGCCAGTCCTCTTCTGGCTGTGCCGGGTGGAGATTATAACAGAACATGGCCAAGATGTTCAAATGTTCATAAATGACCAGCATGGTCAAATAATAATAATCACAGGCAGAACTGTTGAAACTGGAGCAGCAGCACGGCCAGGTGGACTGGGGACAGCAAGGAGTCATCATGTCATGTAGACCTGAGGCATCGTCCTAGGGCTCAGGTCCTCCGAGAAAGAAAGAGAGAAAGAGAGAATTAGAGAGAGCATACTTAAATTCACATAGGACACCGGATAGGACAGGAGAAGTACTCCAGATATAACAAACTGACCCTAGCCCCCCGACACATAAACTACTGCAACATAAATACTGGAGGCTGAGACAGGAGGGGTCAGGAGACACTGTGGCCCCATCCGATGACACCCCCGGACAGGACCAAACAGGAAGGATATAACCTATAACCTCTCCACCTATTCTCTTAATCTTTCCTCTCAGTATCCTCTCCATCTCTGCGTTCACCAGTCTCTCCATATCGCCTCTCACCGTCCTCTCCTCCTTTCCATTCGACCCCGAGCAACACGCTCACCTCTCTACCAGCAGCGAATCCTTCGTCCTGCACCCAAAGACCCCTCTAAGAAAACATGAGAGCCGTTCCCGCTAATGTGATTTATGTGACGTCCATTGACAGTGGAGAGGGATGATGTAGTGTTCTAGTGGCCCTGTGCTCTTTACCTGGTCATGCTAACACCAAATAAAAGCTACGTGGCAGCCCTGCATTACGTGACCCCCCCACCCCACCATTTGAAATGGAGTCTGAATGCACAGCATCTTTCATCTCCTTCCACTTTGAATAACTGCATGCATATGGCCGCCATGTATTATGAAGGGTTTTGGCACCTCGTGAATTAGCGTTTTATGTAGTGTTTTATGTATTTCCAAGATAATAATTTTCCCCCTCCTTCATGCTTTCGTTTTGATGAAAGAATGCTTTGCGTTTAATGGACAGGGAAGTGGGGGGTGTTTTGGGAAAATGGTTAGCTTTAAAAATATATATATAAAGCACAGGGAGCACATTCCTGACACATTCACTGCTCACACACATAAATGGCTTCGGGCTTATTCAGATTGAAGAGAGTTGCAGCAGAAGCACCGCGACGAGACTTCAACTGACATAATAGCAACGGACTGCCATGTGCCGAGAGAGAATTTGTGGGCTTGGCAACAGACATTCTTGCACTGCAGCTTAAATATCCGAGTCACATTAGCCTATAGTACATCCACTAGCCAGTAATCGTGCTTACAAAAAACGGTTCAACCATGCAAGGAACTTTTCGTCTTAATCATATTACACTATATATATATATAAATATCAACCATAATTTACCTGGATTTACGGGCATAATGAAGTAACTTGAAAATAGGGTTTTGACCGTATTTTCTACGCTTTCGTCATGTTCTTGAAGTTGATTTATTTGTAAAAGTCGCCTCATAAATACGGCTAAATGGCGCGTTTTCTGGTGGAGAGTGAATAGCACTGGGCTGGTGAGTGGCAGTTTCCACGCTCCCCTCCCTAAGTCCCCTTGTGCTCAGAAGGTATCCTTCACTGTTAATTCCTGGGACATATCATTAAAAGGTGACAATGGCAGGGGATTTCTGCCCTTTTTCGAGAGGTGGGAGGAGTAACCTAAGGGGTATGGGAGGTGTAGGCCTATGTTCTGACTAGGCTGGTATCCCATGCAGGGGGTGAAGGGGGGCATCGCGCCTCAATCGCTCACTTTGGGGAAACACTTGGGCACAGATCCGGCCTGCCTGAGAGTGAAAAAGCTGGCTGGGCCGGGGCGGGGGGCGGGGGGGGGGGACAAAAGACCCTGGGCTCTGTTAGGGGCAGTGCATAATGGGCTGCTCCTTTCACAGGAGCTGCTAACCTTTTGGCAGCCACCAGCGAACTCCATTCTCCTCCGCCGATCGGGGAGGACAATGTGCCCAGGCCGGCTTTGAATGAAGCGCTACCTCCAACAGTGTTCCCATTCAGCGGCCGGTTGGGAACCGTCATTTTGGCCATTGTCCTAACTCTGACTCCTACCCCAGAAAGAGAGCAGGAAAAGGGAGAGGGTGAATATCTATAGCCAAAGCCTCCTCTCTCCCCCTTCTCTCTCTTTCTGAGCTCTAATCTCTCATTGTGGGGAGGGGGTAAGGAGGGGAAGTGGACACCACCAGCTGAGATCCAGAGGGGCTGCTGGTGCAGGAGCCTGGTCAGTGAGACAGTCTCGGGAGTGAGCTCCGTGGCTGGGCCCAACCTCAGCCCCTTCCCTTATCTTGCACCCTGGCTAATAATGCAGCTTACGGCCCTTTGAGAACACATCTGATAAGCCCCTTCCTCTGTGGCCCTTTTAACTGCTAAGCAGTGTTTATTTCCAAAGCGCTTCAAGGCCTCCGGGGAACAATACTGAGAAGGAACAGCGTTTAGCCAGCCAAACCTCTCCATTGAGTCACATCAAAAAAGCACTTCTCCGGTCTCTGGCTGATGTGTGGCCGGCAGCTTCATGAGAGAAGGGAAAGTCCTGTTTGAAATGTATACCCTCCTTGCCTGTTTTTCTTCCCCTATGCCTTCCCCTCACTGAGATGTGATCCTCAAACGGCATCGAAAGTTATTAACCCTTTATATTAAAATTTCCCTTGATGCCATTGCTTCATAATATAAGACATTTGTTTTTGAGGAGCGCGGGAATATACAAAAATGATGCTATGTTCTTAATATCGGAAATATACATTTGATTTATGATCCTGAAATTGGTTTGGGAATTGTGTTTTTGATAACAACCACTGCATTAGAACATTTTATCTGTAGATATTAATGCTTCCTTATGAGACTCGTTACAGACCCTTTTTCCTGTAAGGAAGCATTGATATATATGACTCTGTATCTAGTAAAATGCCCTCTAGTTTGCTTAGTTCCGCCAAGGACTGGTGATGTAAGGAGGATGCCGAGTCTGTGCTAATTCAGAATTCAGGGCTCTGGCCAAGAGGATGGGAAAGCAGGCAGCCAAGAACCATGTGAAATGATAGCTATGAGATCAAATCAACACCATTTTTTTCTTTAGCTACAAATCTTTTGTTTATTGGAGTTGTGTTCCTTTTTATTCTCTCCCTTTGAGTGGCTGGTCCGGTTCAGGAGAGAACAGTTTTACATTACAACCGTGAAATCTCGGTGTAAAGACCCCCTTTGTCCCCCGCCGTTATTTTCACACAAATATAGTCCATTGTTACACAGCTGAAGTTAATTTGATCAACATTGGAGACATTTAACTGTTTTGTTCGCTGAAAAGGCTCGTTTCATGCTCATTTTCGAAGGCATTGAAAAGCAATGATTGGCAAAAAAAAAAAAATGATGTTGCCGTTAACAATTCGGGGCAATTAGTTTCCCAGGGGGAAGCAGTGGGCCGTACTGGCCACCATACAGCAATTCTTTGTCATTTTATGGACGGTCATCAGTCAACTGTCAGAGCATCTCAAAGAGCCCTCCAATCTAAACGTTTCCTTTAAGGCTTTTCCCAGAACAACAGGCTGAAAGAGAAGAGAAAGGAGAGCCTGTTTCCAGGCAATAGACATGTTCAGCTGGAAGAAGGACTGAAGAATTGCAGAGAGATCCTCAATAAAAGCCGGATACATTGATTAGACAGGGTAGTAGTAGTAGTGTGGTGCGCGTACGTGTTTATACAAAATGTATAACTTAGTGTTTTAGTGGAGGTGTGGTGAATAATGCGATAGTAGAATAGTTTTTTTTTTTTTAAGAGCATCGGATTGACTCAATGTGTGTGCTTATGCTTATTTGGGTTTGCATGCAAGCTCCTGCTATGACCTATGTGTTTGTGTGGCACAGGGAATGCTGTGGTTGCTGACTTATGTCATTCAGTAGGAGGGTTGAAACATTTCAGGAACTTTCGATACGTCTTTCCCAAATCCCAGTTGGCTGATTATCTAAATCAGGAGGGAATAAGCAGGAACCAGAATTTTTTTTGAAGGAATTTTGCAACACAATTCATTAGAGGCTGAAGGGGAGCATAGGCTTTAGGTGGCTAGTTGTGTTTAGGGGCTAGTGGACAGTGCTAGCTCAGCTAGGGACCAAATACAGTATAGCCCTTCATGGGGGTAGTGGTGTGCAGAGGGGTGTCAGTGCGTGACTGTGAACTGCCTCCTCACCCTGGGAGGCCTGGGGGCAGCAGGGGTTAGACCCCCCCCCCCCAGTCAGTCTCTACTGTGTAGAATCAGTTCATTAGCAAGTAGCCACCATTCACTCTTAGCTCTGCAGCCATGGGGATTGAAGAACCGGAAATGAGTATAATGTACTGTATATTGTCTACAACCGTTTTACCTAGTTATGTATCTGCGGAATAGAGATCTGCCGAAATGTCGATATGATGGGTTCACAGGCTGTAAGATGTGGCTCCCATGCATGTTGGATTTGGCAGATGGGAGTTACTGCTGAGAAGAGGTTGGACCGGCTTGCATCGCCACCTATACCAGTCCACCCAACACCACCAGATCCAGTGGCTGACATCCTTCCTCCCTGGGTTTGTTTGTGTCCCTATTTGAAATGCTGTGGGATTTGACCAGTCGTTGGGTTTGACGTTGTTGGGTTGGTTTATCCTCTAACCTCTGTGTGACCGCGACACCCCACAACCACCCTTTTGGCATGACTCAACTGGGAGAGCTGGGTAGGTTGGGAGAAGGGGGTTCTGGGTGGGATGGGCGCTGGTAGCGGGTGGCCAACCCTGGGTGTCACAGGTCACATCAGGGTTCCTCCCCTGGCCCATTGAGCCAGACGTCAAGAAGCACATTCTTCACGATGTTAACATTCTCATAAAATTCTCAAAATCACACTCCCAATGGATGACTCTGCATTGGCTTTTGTAGTGTGACGCTGAGTTGAATTTGAATGAAGCATTCATTTTTGATAGGCTAACGTAACGTTACTTGATGAAGGCGTGTTAGCGTTAGCTAGCAGTAACTGCTTTTGTCTTGAAGCTAAAATGTAATGAGAGTACGGAAGAGAAAATAAACCATTTAATTGTCTGCACACGTTTGTGAATTGTTGAATATTGCAAGAGTGTAATAGGGTTAAGACGAAAAGTTCCTTGCATGGTTGAACTGTTTTTTGTAAGCACAATTACTGGCTAGTGGATGTACTATAGGCTAATGTGACTGGGATATTTAAGCTGCAGTGCAAGAATGTCTGTTGCCAAGCCCACAAATTCTCTCTCGGCACATGGCAGTCCGTTGCTAATGTAAACTGAAAAGTTTATGTTCATATTATGTCAGTTGAAGTCTCGTCGCGGTGCTTCTGCTGCAACTCTCTTCAATCTGAATAAGCCCGAAGCCATTTATGTGTGTGAGCAGTGAATGTGTCAGGAATGTGCTCCCTGTGCTTTGTGCGGCTGCGGTAGGGGGCCTGGGAGCAGAGTTGGGGGGCCATGTTATAAATTAGCGGCTGACCCTGTCTTTGTGTGGCCCCAGGAAGGCCTGACTGATAGCCCCCCTCAGTGAGAACGGCCCCTGTAAAGAGCCTCTTTCAGAGGTGTCACCGTGCGATGAATTGGCCAGGGGGGAAGCATGTTTATAGACTGTGTAAAGAAGTGCGTCTTTGTGTGGAAATATCGCTGACACTGTTACAGTTTGCTTGAATGAACTGTGATGACGCGACTAATGGGGCCCTCGCTGGGGGGCCTGCAGGGGGCCCTCAGGACCCCCCACCACCGCCCCATTCACAACCAGTCCGCTGTGGCTAATGTCAATTCTTAGGGACGCCATAAAGGCCAAGCAAAAGTCAACTTTCACACCAGCGGGTCACCACAAGTGCTTTAGGAAATGACAATGTAAACAGAGCGTTACCTTCTGACCTGCGGCTGATACCTTAGCCCTACAGACAGAACATCCAGGGCTACGGCATTAGACATGGCTATTAGAGGGATGAAGCTGGGAACAGGCTCGGCCCAGCACTGGGCCCTGGGGAAACACACACGCTCTCCGGGGAGAGTGGCATGGTCTGAATCGTCCCTTTGTTTTCTCTCTTGTCCCTTTCGCCTCTCCTCGCTCTCTCTGCTCTCTCCCTCCACACTCACTCTCTCCTCTATTTTAGCCCCCCCGTCTCCTCCTTTTTTCACTCTCTGTTCTCCCTATCTCTGCTCTATGCAAATGTGCTTTATTCGCTTTTTGGAGTGAGCGCATTTCTTTTTTTTAAAGAATAAAGCCACCTTAAAGCTGTCAATCTACAAATGTTCATAATGTTTCATGTCGGCAAGCCTCCGTTGTACAAGTTACATGCTCAGCATACACAGATAATATCCTTATTTGAAAAGGCAATACCATTATTTGAATACTCTTCTCATCCTAATCATCACTATAACCTTGAACTTTTATTAGGCCTATATTTATTTTTACAGAGAACTTGGTCCATTTAACCCTGGGACACTGTGAGTCGTGGGTTTGCAAACACATCGATTTAAGGGATGCGAGGAATGTGTTGAAGTGGCCGTTCCATTGGCCACTTGCACATTTACATTTGAGTCATTTAGCAGATGCTCTCATCCAGAATGACTTACATGAGCAATTAGGGTTAAGTGCCTTGCTCAAGGGCACATTGGCAGATTTTTTTCACCTAGTCTGCTCTGGGATTTGAACCAGTGACCTTTTCGGTTGCTGGCCCAACACTCTTCTCCGCTAGGCTACCTGCCGCCAGGCTGCAGCAAGTGTGAACTGTCCTTGTATTTGAATAGAGTGCTCTTCCAGTCCCCATGGCTGGGGAAGGTCAGTGATGACATCACCCAGTCTGTGTGTTACCCCCATCCCGACCCCGAGCACCCATGACTGGTAGTCTGAGGTGCAGGTGTCCGCCAGTCTCCCCACAACAAGCGACCCCACCCTCCCCTCCTCCTTAAAGAAACACTGGCTGGGCTGTGGTGATTCTTTACGACACAGGTCCAGGAATGGACCCACCACAGAGTGCCTTCTCTTTTTATGGCCTCATAAATATATTGTTATCAGGGGGCCGGGAGAGAGTCCGCCCTCCGCCCGGCGATTTATCCCCACCCGCGATTAGCAAAGCGCTAGCATTCGGAATCATTAATTACACAAGTAGGCTAGCAGCGCTAACTCTGTCGTCTTAATTTCTTATCTCTCCCCTGTAAGAGGGAGCCTCTTTTTAAGTCAATGATTAGGTATAGGAAGTTAATTATACGTCGCTTAGGTGCGTTTTAAATGCGCTCAGATGCCAGTGCTGCTGTAGATCTGGAAGCATTCCATGTACCTGGTTCCTGGACTCCATGAATCCTCCCAACCTCACACAGTTCTATATATTGGATTGAATTAGATACTGTGGGTGATTTCTCTCTCTGTTACTGTTCAATGATCATGTCCCTATATTTATTTCACTTTTTATTCCATGGCTAGATGGTCAATACATCAACACATACTAGATAGTATTCAAGTGTGGATATTGGGACAGAGTTCATGACTGCTTACCTTCCATGCAAAGTATAGCAGCTTCCCATAGAATGGAGATCATACTGTCCACACAGACTCAATCTAATTTGCTCATACACGATTTGGAACAGCATGCTCAAGTCAGCTCAGTCACATTACTAGAACATCATTTGAAACTTGCACAGCTAATTTCACTTTATACTAGAGGTGAACAATATTTAAGGCCCCGATTTTACTCAAGCCAATTCATGTTAACTGCTTTTTGGGGGATTTTGTCATGTTGAATATTATTCTCCACAGGGGTGAAACACTTCTGACTAATGTGTTTGTGCCACCAGGTGGTGCTGTGCACCTCGTAAATTAAATTAAATGCCCTAAGGCAACCAACCACCAAGGCCCACCTGAGAGGCCCATCAACAGTATAGGCCTACTCCACTTGAAGCAATTCACTGTTGATGGCAAATTGTTTTCATGTTTTTCAGGATCACTGACCAGAGGTTTGAAAAGGTGCCATATTTTGTCTTCGGAGACTTCAACTTCAGGTTGGATACAAGGCAGGTTGTAGAGGTAAGCACTGATGCATGTATTGCAAGCATATCAGTTACAGAGTCTACAATGCTGTGTGTGTGTGTGTGTGTGTGTGTGTGTGTGTGTGTGGTTCATGAACATAGTTTGCCAGGGTTTACAGGGGACACCAAACACCAGCCCCTCACAGTTATGGCTCATTATCACCCCTCTACTGTGGCTGGCCCAGCTGTGTTTGCCAACCAACCCTCCAAGTGCATTGTTAGGTTCCCCTCTCTATCTCTTCCTCCCTCTCTCCCTCCCCTTCTCTTGGTGCAAATAAGGCTACATTGGAGAGTCAGTGTAGAGTAGTCATTCAGCAATCCTCATCAGGAGATAGGGGAGGGGTTGTTGGATAACAAGCCATAAAGTTCCACACAGACCGTGGAGCTCCATGATAACAGAGACTAGACACTTGTGGGGCAAACCCTGCTCTCACCACACAATGGCCCCTCAAATCAGTGGCTCTGTTCAAGGTGTGGGCATTGTTCATTTAGGAGAAGCCCCGCTCTCTCAAAAGGGAAGGGGAATAGGAGTGGGGAGGAGGGAGGTGGGCGGTTGTTGAATGGAGGGGGTTTTGCTCAGATGGTTCAGGAAAGACTTCATCCTGTGAGGTAAAGTGAGAATGGCCTTTTGAGTGGGGAATGTGGTTTAACCATCCAACCACTAGGGGAGGAATTAAATAGAACACTTTATTGAGTGCAGCAACCAACTAGTCCTGTGCCAATGGGACTGGGAGAGCTCATGTTTTTCCTCAAGAGAATCATTGAATGAGGATGTGGTTTCAGACTGCTGATTTGTGTGTGACCATATGATGTACTGTATATATCACATTGATATATTGCATTTCCTAATTCTCCGGTGGTACATTGGATTCCACAGAAGTAATTGGTGCACATTAGAGCTGCTGATCATGTGAGAATATTATAAGTTGCTTTGGAGATAATACAGTAAACCAAGGTCCCAAGTCCACAGCAGCCACAGCCTGAGAGGGAGGAGGGAAGAGTAGATGCCTGAAGAATTATCAGAGAACACTGAGACTATTGAGAAAAACTGTTGTGAATCAAAGTCACTCGACCCAACATCTAGTTTACCTCGATTGAGGAATATGATGTGGTTAGCATGACTGTGATCATGAAATGCAAATAGCGGGCGTTAGTTTGATATTACAGCTAACCTGCAGAGACATAGTCATTGTTTAAATGTATTTTTTATTTTTTAGGCAAGTCAGTTAAGAACAAAGTTTTATTTACAATGACGGCCTACCCCAGCCAAACCCGGACGACGCTGGGCCAATTGTGCGCCACCCTACGGGACTCCCAATCGTGGCCAGATGTGATACAGCCCGGATTCGAACCAGGGACTGTAGTGATGCCTCTTGCACTGAGATGCAGTGCCTTAGACCGCTGCACCACTCGGGAGCCCATTGTGACCATAGGTCCACACAAAAAGTGACGTTTTCAATGAAAATCACAAAAGTGGGATACGGAAGCAATCTTTCCACATTGAAAGCAGTTCAGCCAAGTCTAAATTCAAGCATCAACGACACACGTAGTTTACTTTTTTTATTGTAATTGTCCAATTGTTGTGAAGGATGAATATTCATGTCAGAGGAGGCTGATGGGGAGGAGCTATAGGAGGACGGATTCATTGTAATGGCTGGAATGGAATAGATGGAACCGTATCAAACACATCATACATATGGAAACCACATGTTTGACTCTGTTCCATTGATTCCATTCCAGCCATTGCAATGAGCTGGTCCTCCTATAGTTCCTCCCACCAGCCTCCTCTGATTAATGTCATAAACCATATTTCCATCTGACAGTCCAGATGGAAACAGCTATTTTGTTGACAAAACAAAATACACTAGACAAGGTGGGATATTTTTGTGTCTAATTATGAGAGAAATGCCGCTGGACACCCTTTTATGCGCAAATATTGATATAATAATCATCCGATCGAAGTGAACTTGGAGTCTCGAGATTATATGTTGTGTGGTCCACCCACTACGACTTCGGGAAAGCAATGCAGTTTATTAGGCTACAGATGAAATAAGTTACGATGAACATGCATGGTGATGAGCTTGATGCTCCTTTCCAATAACTATAGAGGGTCTTATTCTGGTGACATGATTGATGCTTGGCTGCTGTTTGACAATAAAAAATGGTCTTCCTCTTTTGTCCATAATAATCTCATCATGTAGGCTATTCCCGAGCTGTTGGCTCGAGCGCACGTGCCAAGACCATAGTACATTCACTATATAACAACAACAAAAATGTAATATATATATTTGTATTTATTTAGCAATCGGGCCTGCGTCCTCCGAAACATGACCCGGCAAACCGCACTTCTTAACACCTGCTCGCTTAACCCAGAAGCCAACTGCACCAATGTGTTGGAGGAAACACAGTTCAACGAACGACCAGAGTCAGCCTGCAGACGCCCAAGCTGCCACAAGGAGTCACTAGAGTGTGATGAGCCAAGTAAACTACCCCCCCACCCCCAAACCCTCCCCTAAACCGGACGACGCTTGGCCAATTGTGCGCCTCACTATGGGATCGAACCCCAGGCTATAGTGACGCCACAACACTGCGATGCAGGGCCTTAGACCGCTGCGCCACTCAGGAGGCCATAACAAACCTTTAGTAGAGTTGAAAACGCAAAGGAAACCCAAGGTAATTTGACCGTAAAAGTTATTTTGATGTGCACTTTTTCATCACACCCTGCACACCGAAATGTATATTTTTAACTGGTATGCAGTAGGTTGATAATGATTTCACCAAAGTATGTTGTATCAGACATTTCAAACAACATTCCCAGCTAATGAGAAAACAGTCACGGTATTTAATTTAAGGGAATGAACAAGATTTAACAATGCAACCGTGAGGCTAATTTTAAGTGTTTAAAAATAAATAAATAATTACATCTATACCCCAGTACGACCTACGTGACTGCAGTGAAATGGGGGGCCTAAAGTACAAAGAGTACCTCAGGAAGTCAGATCTGTGGTCCGTGAAGTCCCTTCCACCACCACTCTCTATTCACACACACACACACACTTTCTCTCTCCTCGCACACACTTACTCATAAGCCCCTCTACTTTCTTTTACTCCTTCCTAAGAGGTCCTCATACTCACCCTTTTAACGGGACAACACCAAATGCTGATGACATCATCCAAGGGGCTCGGCTTGTTAAAAAGAGGCAGCATTCCACTCATATAAACCCGTCCAGTGCGGAGCTCACCGGTTTGATTTAATGGTGACCTGTACTATATGTGGTTGTGGCGGGCCGCTGTGATGTCACCAGTAAACAGATGAGTGTAGTCTCCATGTGGCTCTCTAACTCCCAGCCAGCGGCTATGTCAACCCTATAATGACAATTAATGTCAGCCGGACAATTAGTGCACATTGGGACTATGCTTTACTGTAGATTGGCCCTGGTGGATCGATCGGCCCTGCTTATCTGGAGATTGATTCAGATGTAGACTCTCTCTCTCTAACACACATGCATGCACTCACATATACACTACCGGTCAAAAGTTTTAGAACACCTACTCATTCAAGGGTTTTTCTTTATTTTGACTATTTTCTACATTGTAGAATAATAGTGAAGACAAAATAACTATGAAATAACACATATGGAATCATGTAGTAACCAAAAAAGTGTTAAACAAATCAAAATATTGTTTATATTTGAGATTCTTCAAATAGCCACCCTTTACCTTGACAGTTTTGCACACTCTTGGCATTCTATCAACCAGCTTCACCTGGAATGCTTTTCCAAGAGTCTTGAAGGAGTTCCCACATACGCTGAACACTTGTTGGCTGCTTTTCCTTCACTCTGCGGTTCGACTAATCCCAAACCATCTCAATTTGGTTGAGGACCTGGCCTCCACAATCACCCAACATCTGATGCAGCACTCCATCACTCCCCTTCTTGGTAAAATAGCTCTTACACAGCCTGGATGTCTGTTGGGTCATTGTCCTTTTGAAAAAACAAATGATAGCCCGAACCAAATGGGATGGCGTATCACTGCAGAATACTGAGGTAGCCATGCTGGTTAAGTGTGCCTTCAATTCTAAATAAATCAGATTGTGTCACCAGCGAAGCACCATCACACATTCTCCTCCATGCTTTACGGTGGGTAATACACATGCGGAGATCATCCGTTCACCCACAATGCGTCTCACTGCGTTTTTGTGGACTCATCAGACCAAATGACAAATTTCCACCGGTCTAATGTCCATTGCTCATGTTTCTTGCCACGAGCAAGTCTCTTCTTCTTATTGGTGTCCTTTATTAGTGGTTTCTTTGCAACAATTCAACCATGAAGGCCTGATTCTCTTCTGAATAGTTGATGTTGTCTGTTACTTAAACTCTGTAAAGCATTTATTTGGGTTGCAATTTCTGATGCTGGTAACTCTAATGACCTTATTCTCTGCAGCAGAGGTAATTCTGGGTCTTTCATTCCTGTAGCGGTCCTCATGAGAGCCAGTTTCATCATAGTGCTTGATGGTTTTTGCGACTGCACTTGAAGAAACTTTCAAATTTCTTGTAAATTTTCGGCATAGACTGACCTTCATGTCTTAAAGTAATGACTGACTGTCATTTCACTTTGCTTATTTGAGCTGTTCTTGCCATAATATGGACTTGGACGTTTACCAAATAGGGCATTCTTCTGTATACCACCCCTACCTTGTCACAACACAACTGATTGATTGGCTCAAACGTATTAAGAAGGAAATAAATTCCACAAATGAATTTTTAAGAAGGCCCACCTGTTAAATGAAATGCATTCCAGATGACTACCTTGTGAAGCTGGTTGAGAGAATGCCAAAAGTGTGCAAAGCTGTCAAGGCAAAGGGTAGCTATTTGAAGAATCTCAAATATAAAGCTTTAGAACAAGGGTTTTTCTTTAATTTTACTATTTTCTACATTGTAGAATAATAGTGAAGACAAACTATGAAATAACACATATGGAATCATGTAGTAACCAAAACAAGACGTTATTAAACAAATCAAAATATATGTTATATTTGAGATTCTTCAAAGTAGCCACCCAAGACCTACCTTCAAGTGCAGTCGCAAAAACCACCAAGCGCTATGATGAAACCTGCTCTCATGAGGACCGACACAGGAACGGAAGACCCAGAATTACCTCTGCTGCAGAGGATAAGGTCATTAGATTTAACTGCACCTCAAATTGCAGCCCAAATAAATGCTTCACAGAGTTCAAGTAACAGACACATCTCAACATCAACAGTTCAGAGGAGACTTTCTGCAAAGAATCCACTACTGAAGGACACCAATAAGAAGAGACTTGCTTGGACCAAGATACGCGAGCAGTTGACATTAGACCCGGTGGAAATTGTCCTTTTGGTCCAAATTTGAGATTTTTGGCTCCAACTGCTGTGTGTTTGTGAGACGCAGATATGGTGAACGGATTATCTCCGCATGTGTGGCTCCCACCGTGAAGCATGGAGGAGGTGGTGTGGGGTTGCTTTGCTGATGACACTGTCAGTGATTTATTTAGAATTCAAGGCACACTTAACCAGTATGGCTACCACAGCATTCTGCAGCATACGCCATCCCATCTGGTTTGCACTTAGTGGGAGTATAATTTGTTTTTCAACAGGACAATGACCTAACACACCTCCAGGCTGTGTAAGTGCTATTTGACCAAGAAGGAGAGTGATGCTGTGTCAGATGACCTGGCCTCCACAATCATCCGACCTCAACCCAGTTGAGATGGTTTGGGATGAGTTGGACCGCAGAGTGAAGGAAAAGCAGCCAACAAGTGCTCAGCATATGTGGGTGGCTACTTTGAAGAATCTCAAATCTCAAATATATTTGTTTATTACTTTTTTGGTTACTATATGATTCCATATGTGTTATTTCATGGTTTTGATGTCTTCAGTATTATTCTACAAGGTAGAAAATAGTTTAAAATATAAAGAAAAACCCTTGAATGAATAGGTTTGTCCAAACTTTTGACTGTTACTGTATTTCTCTCTAGTTGCAATACACAGCTACACTGCTTCGCTCTGTCTGAGTGTAATCATGGACACCTGCTGCAATGAGAATAGCCACCAGACCCTCCCCTTTACCCATCATGCCCTGCGGGTGGTTGTGGTTGAGTCTCCTGTGTGTGTGGTGTTCTACACTCCAGGCCCAATGTCCTATTCCCCATTGTCCCAGGGTTGGACACAGGTGCCGGATTCCTGTCATGCTTGTGCGGCAGGATCAGTAACCAGAGGCTGTTGCCAGCTCCCCTCCCAACTGGGCTCTCCATGAATTGTGTCCGACAGAGGGAATTGGCTTCAATTGACCCCCATTCACTGGGCCTTTCACTAGGGGACAAAGGACACAGCCAAGTGGAGACTAATGCTGGGGTTGAGCTCCCTGGAGGTGGTCTCCCCAGTGTCATCGCTCTGTCCCTGGTCCTTTTCTCCTGCTCTGACTGGCCAGGAGAGGTGCAGGGAGAGGTGGGCCCAGCCAGGGAGATGTGGAGGAATGAGGCTGCCCAAGCACTCGTGGGTGGATGGGGTAGTGGGTGCCCATGTTCCAATTGTATGCCATTTCACTCTGTTTACTGCTTGAAGTCTAACCACTGCATTCTTAATGGTGCACTGGGTTTTATGTTTTATTTTACCTTCATTTAACTAGGCAAGTCAGGTAAGAACAAATTCTTATTTACAATGACTGCCTACCCCGGCCAAACCCTAACCCGGACGACACTGGGCCAATTGTGCGCCGCACTATGGGACTCCCAATCGCGGCCGGTTGTGATACAGCCTGGAATCGAACCAGGGTCTGTAGTAATGCCTCAGCACTGAGATGCAGTGAGCTCAAAGTTGACATGGTTCCAAGAAGAAAAGTGCCTATGTTCCTATATTACTGCTGTTTTAAGTAGATACTGTCCTGAGTGTGTACAGTATGTTTGAGAGAAGGTATTTGGAGCAGAGGAACCACCTGTGTGTTGAGACGGTCCGGCAGAGACGAGGAAGAAGAGATGCATGGGATGTCCAGGACCCCTGGGGACCAGTGGCGGTGAATCACAGAGGCTCAGTGACAGACCCAGGCTCCGTGCCTGGACTCTCAGTATATTTAAAATCCCTCCTAATTAAACTTTATAGAATGTAAATTTAATATCTGCAGAAATTGTGCGCTTCTGGCCGGCCCCTCCAATTTAAGGATTGATGGAGGTCAGCGCGGAGGTTAATTGCTGACTTGATCTACTGTCCCCATGACATAGCTTGTGCCTGTTTTTAATTGGAGTTTATCTGGCCGCTACATGGGCAGATTTCATTAGGCTTGCGGCCTCTCACCGCACCACAGCTCCCTCTGTGAGGGAGATCCAGGTTGGAGGATGTGTGGAAGTGTTCGGTAGAGCCCCCTGTCTGTGGCTAGAGAGAAGAGCAGGAGGGTGGCAGGGGTTGGCTCAGGCATCAATCTTCCTGCTTTGTCCTGGGCCTTTCCCTCACTTGAGCAGCATGACATTTAAGGTGGGTCTGTTGACTAGGACCCACTCCAAATGAATGTTGTAAAATTCTCATTAATGACAAGCAGGGTAATAAATATTACATTTTTGTCCTGGTGATTTACAGCATATGGCCCATGCCAGGGAAAAGTGTGACGGGTGTGTGATTGTATGTGTGATTCTATTTTGCATATTCTAAACATATTCTCAATACAGTGTGCCTCTACACTAGCCTATGTTGAGGTGTGTGTGTGTGTGTGTGTGTGTGTGTGTGTGTGTGTGTGTGTGTGTGTGTGTGTGTGTGTGTGTGTGTGTGTGTGTGTGTGTGTGTGTGTGTGTGTGTGTGTGTGTGTGTGTGTGTGTGTGTGTGTGTGTGGGCATACATGGGTGTGTGTTTTAGTGATGCGCGGGTCAGCTGTTTGTACACCTGTACCCAATTGCTCATAACCAATCCGCATGGACTCGAGTCGGACTCCAGTCGCAAATTTGATGATGTGAGACTCGACTTGATAGAAAAGATCTTGACACTGATGACTTGAAATGATCTGGTCAGATTTTGTAACGTTTTGTCACTCATTTGAATTATGAATTACATGCAGTCATAGATAGTAGCAGCAGCACACTCGGCCCTCTGATTGGACCAGCAAACTGCCGTTCAACACGTCGGGAGAGCTAGTGCAGTGTTTCTCAGTTGTGAGAAGGTTTTGTGGGGTCGTAATTCACCAGTGTGAAACTGAATGGGAAAATATATTTTTTAGAAATATTTTAATAGGCTACAAATAGTCTACCATTTGTAGTTTATACAGTTGAAGTCGGAAGTTTACATACACTTAGGTTGGGGTCATTAAAACTCGTTTTCAACCACTCCACAAATTTCTTGTTAAAACAAACTATAGTTTTGGCAAGTCGGTTAGGACATCTACTTTGTGCATGACACAAGTAATTTTGTTTACAGACAGATTATTTAACTTATAATTCACAATTCCAGTGCATCAGAAGTTTACATACACTAAGTTCACTGTGCCTTGAAACAGCTTGGCAAATTCCAGAAAATTGTGTTATGGCTTTAGAAGCTTCTGATAGGCCAATTGACATCATTTGAGTCAATTAGAGTTGTGCCTGTGGATGTATTTCAAGGCCTACCTTCAAACTCAGTGCCTCTTTGCTTGACATCATGGGAAAATCAAAAGAAATCAGCCAAGACCTCAGAAAAACAATTGTAGACCTCCACAAGTCTGGTTCATCCTTGGGAGCAATTTCCAAATGCCTGAAGGTACCACGTTCATCTGTACAAACAATAGAATGCAAGTATAAACATCATGGGACCATGCAGCCGTCAATCCGCTCAGGAAGGAGACGCTTTCTGTCTCCTAGAGATGAATGTACTTTGGTGCGAAAAGTGCAAATCAATCCCAGAACAACAGCAAAAAACCTTGTGAAGATGCTGGAGGAAACCGGTACAAAATATTTTGACCCCTGTGAATGTGATGAAAGAAATAAAAGCTGAAATAAAAAAATCTCTCTACTATTCCTGACATTTCACATTCTTACAATAAAGTGGTGATCCTAACTCACCTAAGACAGGGAATTTTTACTAGGATAAAATGTCAGGAATTGTGAAAACTGAGTTTGAATGTATTTGGCTAAGGTGTATGTAAACTTCCAACTTCAACTGTAGCAAGCTTGCAGTCATCAAGAATCAAGTCGACAATCTACTTGCAAATCTACTAGCTCAGACTGGAAAAATACGTTTTGAATGGTCATCCAACTCGGAATTCCAAGTCGGGAACTCTGAACTCTGACCTACGACCTGAAGAACACTAATGTCATGATTCAACCTTGTTTTTTGCCGAGTTCCCAGTTGTCTTGAAAGCACCATAAATCCAGAGGATGCCAGACTTTGACAAAATTTGCCAACAAAGGACCTGTTCAAGTGAGCACAGCACACCAAGGTGAGTCCAAATATGTATTGTATGCTGCGGCGTAAATTATGTATTATGCCTGGGAGATATGAATACTGTTGCTAAGAAAGTAATACTATGTTGTGTAGTAAGCTGTTAGTAGCCCATGTGCCTCATCCTAATAATTTGGTCCTTTTTCCACTCATAATTTAGCCTACTGTTCTGACTTGGTGGTGCACATGTAGCCTATAGCCTGTTTTAAAGAGATGTCATCAAATATTGTAAGAGCTTTCATTGTCTGCTTATATGCCCCCTTTATTTATCCTACAGTTCTGACTTTGTGTACAGGGAGAATACGGTAAGAACAGCCCATGTTCTGAATTCTGTCGCTGTACATTTCAAAAGCGCTGAACAAATAGTTAAATTGACTGCGTCCGTCCTAGCCAGCCATATCAACTATGTTTTTTTTAAAGGTAGTAAATGAGGCTGAATGAACTGTTTCGCTGCCAGACAAAGGCTCTGCTGATCACCAGGGATAACAGTGGTAAAGTGTTGGGACTCTGCTGTTGAGACAGCTTTATGTAGACCCTAACAGTTTGTGGGCACCATTTGTCACCATTATAGTCCAATTAATGTATTGTTTAGTGTTGTGTTGTGGCTTTGCTGGCATGCATCTAAAATATTTTTTTTGAGAGTGCCCCACCAAGATTTACACGCTAAAATCGCCACTGGATCGGCCTAGATTTATATTATCCATATAAAATACAGTTTAGAAATCTACTACAGAGGCATCTTTGCCCGAACAATAATAGACTACCTGGCAATTTTATTGATGATTTTCATATTTTTAATATGCCTAGTTTAGGTGGCTACTGGCCATATAAGATAGCTGTAACATCGTGCTGCCTTCAATATTATGGGATGAAGATCTTACACATTCTGACAAATTAAATACAGTATTTGTGAGGAAGAACTTGGCAACGAGTGTTCAGCGGACATGCAGCCCTCCATGGTGATAGTGTGTGGTGCAGAAAGGCCATGCGTCCCATCCCATCCTCTGCTGCATACAGCTTGGTAGGCCGTATGATTCTGCTTGCTCTGGAATCCAAAGAAGTGCCATTGTATCCCTACCTGATATTGGCTGCTAACATGAATGACTTTCTGCTCAAAATGCAGGTGTAAAACGTAGTTTATTTCTGTATCTGAAGTTTTGAAATGCGTTGCCGTTTATGGCTGTAATGCTAGGCTTCATTTGCGCAGCCGCTGCTTTTTGGGGTTTGTGTGTCAAGAAGTTCAAGAACCACTGAGTTAGCGAACAGATTGCTGATTTGCTTGTGCATCTATTGGATCAGGTGCAGCTCAAATGTCAAATTGTCGGGATAAAGGATTGCCATACTCCTAAAATGGTTTGCTCCTATTGCTCCTAAAATGGTTTGCTCCTATTGCTCCTAAAATGGTTTGCTCCTAAAATGGTTTGCTTCTAAAATGGTTTGGTAATCAAGAATATTAACTGTTCACGTTGCAAGCTCACCAGCAATGGGGCATCAAGCACCAATTACTAGCATTGGCCTACTTGTCTTTTGTTATGTCAAAATAGCTTGAAGTGTATCATTTAGTTATGAAGCTTGCATTTGGAATTTGTTCAAATTAATTATTACTTAATCAAAATATGTTGTAGAAAAAAAATAACGAAAAGGGCAGTCTGGTAGACTCGATAAATATACAAATATTTGTAATTGAAAAATCATAGCATTTTTCTTTTTAGACTTGCTTGTGGCTTGATTAATAGGGACTTGATCCCATGTCTGATATGTGGTAAATTAAAATTAGGCCCACGCTCGACCCTAACCCGCAATTATAGGAAATGTGCTGTACAGTCAGATGGCTGAATGATTTTTTGATAGGCCTATGTTTCTGCTTAGAATTTCCGACATTTTGTTTGGCTATTTGTTAGTCAACTCGTCTATAATTAGATACATGCAGCATCTCTTCTGTCATTACTTGTTGCATTCGAAGACTAAGTAAACCCTTGCACCAGAATGTCATAAATCGATTGAACGAATGCGTCATTGTATTTAATATCTGTAAAGTTTGTTTTCTCTTTCTGCTTTAAATTAAAAGCTGTTAAAATGACCCAAAATGGGTTGTTTTTTTCAGTTCGGCTTGGATGCATATTTTATGTGGTTGAAATACTATCTGTTTTTATGATGCTGATAAAGATAGCACCGCCACCTTTACAGATGGCCTGGAACTGCACATTCATTCTCTCAAGATGCTGAAAGAAAGAAATCATATTTCTCCACTCCTGTTCCCGAGTCAGAATTTTTGGTGTATCATTTTACGGCAAGAAATGCTTAATTCTGCAGGAGTTAATATTGTATTAGGATATGTCAGAGGTAAGTTACAGGTTTTAACTGCACAAGTACAGTGAAATGCCTTACTTGCAATAGATCTACAGTCAGTGTCCAGATTTCAGTTAGGCTACTATTCCATTTAACCCATCTGAACAGTAAGTACAATTCCCTTGATGTGCCATTTTGAAGTCCCCATCTTGTGACTGTCAAATTTTTATAACACATAGCCAGCACTGCTATCCTCCCCATTTACCACATAGCCAGCACTGCTATCCTCCCCATTTACCACATAGCCAGCACTGCTATCCTCCCCATTTACCACATAGCCAGCACTGCTATCCTCCCCATTTACCACATAGCCAGCACTGCTATCCTCCCCATTTACCACATAGCCAGCACTGCTATCCTCCCCATTTACCACATAGCCAGCACTGCTATCCTCCCCATTTACCACATGGACAGCACTGCTATCCTCCCCATTTACCACATAGCCAGCACTGCTATCCTCCCCATTTACCACATAGCCAAATCTTTCCCCAACATTACCACTACTGTTCTGGCCTTCCCTTCTATTTATTTTTAACTCTCCATCTCACATCTTTTCTCTTATTGAATTAAACTTGTCCTTTTTTTGTCCTCAGTGCATTGATAACTTTTTCTGCTCAAGTTACCGAAAGCATTTTAAGCGTTTGCCAATTGGCGTGCATTTCACACACTACGGTTAGGCCCTAAAGCTTAGGCTTGCTACGCACTAACAGCAGTAAAATAATGAAATAAAAACCTCAAATGTATGTAGCCTAAAGATATGAATTGCACAAGAATTATACATTTGTCCATTGTTTTCTCTTCATTCAACCCACCCACCCACCCTCCCACAATATTTCATGACCCTAAACCCGCCCTCCCCGCGGATATAACCGCAGGGACTATGGGTTATAAGTTAACCCGCGCATCACTAGTGTTTGTGTGATTGCTTGCATGTGTTCTTCCATGACTGTAATAATGTATTTATGCCTTCGTGTGATACATACACATTACTCTTCAAATTGGCTGGAAAGAGTCATTTAGGGTTGTTGATGCATACTGTCTTTTGATGCATACTGTCCTGTTTCTGGGTAAATAATATTCACTGCCTTGTCCCTTTTTGCCACTGCCTTTGATGAGCGTGTGTGCTAACGTGGGCCCTGCTATTAATCAAAACCGAGGGAGTGTAATTAAGTGTACACTACATTAGTCAGGCTAATTAATTTTGGGGGCCATCCATCCGTTAGTCACTGGGCTAGCACTGATTGGGCCTCTGTTCCGGGGGACCCTGGACACCAGGGACTGTGGGGACTGTGACCCTCCTTGGCTGCCGTCACACACATGCACATGTGCACCCACACACACGCATATTTACGTGATTGAGCACACACACGCATTTCCACGTCTTTGATCACACACACACATTTCCACGTCTTTGATCACACACACACACACACACACACACACACACACACACACACACACACACACACACACACACACACACACACACACACACACTACTGCCTACTATGTCCCCAAATCCCACAGCAGGTGGGAGTTTCCTACTTAACCAAACTTAACAAAATCTCTCTCACATACACGATGTTGTGATACATTGAGAATCTCATTGTATTTTTTAGCAGCACCATCTTAGGTTTTTAAACCCATATTAGGACTGACAATGAGGCCTGCAGTAATCCAAAAATAGTGATTACGAGATAATTTTGTAAGGTCGTCTTGATACAGCCTCACCATGTCACGTGACTAAATGTTGATTCTCGATCAAATTTTATCAGCTCGTATCTCAGACAAAGATGTGTCTATATGAAGATAAACCTTCATGATCTGGGTAATTCATCACAGAGGCCCCATTATATGAGAGAGAGCCCATCTGGATAGAGTGAGATTATTCCCCCTGGGACAAAAGAGCCTGTTTTCTCCTCTCCTTCTTATTCCTCTGTTTGCTTGCCATGCTAATGGAAACACAGAGCGAGAGTTCAGTGACGAGGGCGGAACTTGAGCGATGTCGCTTTGATCAGGACGCCGTTCCGCAATAAAAAACACTCTGCAAATGAAGAACAAGCAGTGGCTTCTGTTGGTCCTCCTCATCAACAACAGCCTCATCATCAACAAGAGCTGCAGCCATTGTGTTACTGGCTGGAGCTGCTGGCAGCTGGGCCGGCCATGCCAGGGGTAAATGACATGGTGTGACAGGGGGTGAGGGCAGCGCCTGGCACTAGTGGTCACCCACTGCACCCCTCAGACCGTAGCGTCGTGGCCTCTGGTCCTTGGTTGGCCTGGGCCGTAGCCCCATTGAACCCTCAGTCAATGATGCCACACCTGCCAGTCACTCTGGCTACCCCACCTTCTTAGTCTCTAGGGGGCTTTAGTTCTCTCATTCGCATTTGATCATTTATGTCCTCACACGCTTCTCTCACACTTTTTTTCCTCTCATCCCAAGTTTCTTTCAGCTGGCTCGCCCACTCACCCTCTTTAACTCTCTGCCTGACTTTCTCGATCATCTCCCTGTCACCCCCCACCACCACCACCACCACCACCAATCTCCATCTCGCTCTCTTTCTGAATGCAGGACTTTTTTTGGCCTCATTCTTGGACTTTTTTTCTCCATCCTCCTCTCCTTTCTCCTGACAAGGCCCCCAACATTCCGGAGCACTGATCATTGGGTCAGGAAGGCAGGTTATGCCACAATGGGGATATGAGGATATTAGCTAAACGCACATGGCCAGGCAGACAGACAAGCATGTTCTAATATAGTCTTGTCATATGAGCTTAGAGCTGCCTAGCTGCCACCCCCTAGGATGTGTGTGTGTGTGGCGATATTAGGCTGTCCGAGTGTACATGGTTGTAGACAAGATGAGCGCTATTATGTTGAATTATGAGATGAATGCTGGAGTTTGAGTTTCCCTATGGATCTTATCGGTTTTATCTCGTCTCCCAACGCGCTAGATAGACACTTTTTCCACAGAGTCATCCTCGCCTCTATCACAGTCAAACATGCAGCCCGTCTATGCAGCCCAGCAACTGCTAACAGTGGGTTTTTATTTAGTCCCAAATGAAATGTGGCATAAACTGTTGAGGATAAGGTCGTCTTTGTGCCTGGTTCATAGTGCCTTGCTTGTATAATGTCAATCTATGTTTGACTAATGCAATGCTGGAGGGGGTTACACACACACACACACAGTCATTCCATTTCCTCCACCCTGTGATGGAGTTTACATAAGGTTCTACCCCCCCCCCCCCCTCCCCCGGGAAAGTTCTCCAAGTCATCTCTGTTCCAGCTCAAAATAAGTCTTAACGTATTTTGCGAGTTAACGTTGTTAACATTTATTCCATTCTACTTTATATCAATCATATCAAGCAAGTCCTACTTTCATGGGCAGTTTCTCGATAGCACAACGTATTCATTACGTATCAACATCTGGGAAAGATATCCAATTAGAAGTTAATGCTGTTTGAACGGAGAATGTAAAGAATGCAGTATCCATCCAAAGGAGATGGAGAGATCTGATTCATGGGGTTGGATAGGCTATAGATACTGTCAGTCACAGAGAGGTGGTCCCACAGAGTGTCTCTTTGTAGCACAGCTGTAAACCCAGCGTTGGCACCTCGGGCTTTTAAACAACTCTGCTCAGTGACATGAGGAGTCTCTCAGCTCTTTTCACAGCCCTCCGACAAATACCCCATATTTAAGAAGCCCCATTTTTAAGTGGCACAGTGAGAAATCACAGGCCTCTTTCTACAATCCCCCCCCAGTGATTTATCTATCTATCATATTTGCCTGGCTCTTTGAGGAGGTGCTTGTCTTTGTCTTAGAGGAGGCCCGAGACAATCCATTTCAGGCCTATTTCACCTACAAGACTTTCCTTTCAGGGGACTGTTAGGCTGAGAGGCACTGGGCTGTCCTAACATCTGTTTGTGTCCAGATCCAGGCGGGGCCCGGAGCACAGTGCGCCTCGGCCGGCCCCCTTCTCCTCTCCCTGGGGGTCTTTGTTCCCTGATTTCATGCTATCAGAGAAGCAGCATGTTTTCCTGCGCAGAGCTGTCAGGGGCATAAAGGGACCCCGAGTGGGGTCACATCTAGAGGGATGGTCATGAAAAATGTGTAAAATGTATCACAAAGCCCACCCACAAGATGGTTGCCTAGCGCGTCGCGGGGTATCAGGGCTACTCTGTATACCGTTCGTTCCCCTTCGCCGGGTTGAATTACACCACAGGGCTCCCCTGTCGCCCTGCCGGACAAGACGCATCATTTAGATGCCCCTAAACAAATGAAAGGGTGGCGCTAGCTTCCAAATGAATCCTTGTTCTTTGTCTCCGGGGAGGCATTGTGACGGGTCCTTTTTAAAATAAATAAATACATTTAAAAAAAAGATTGAATACAGTATTATAAACTCTTAAGTTTCTTTACTTACGTGCAGGTCTCATTTAGTTTCCTGACTGCATTACTTAGTACCTACTTAGATAAACCCAGGGCCCTACTTATAATCCTGTATTAAGTTTTAGTTAAAGCCTAATAGTAATTCTCTGGGCCCTAATTATGTGCACGAAATGTGTTTGTTTGACTTATCCTTCATGCTGAAGGATAAAGCCCTGCCCTCTTCATTAGGGCATGCAATGGAAAACATTTGAAACATCTTTATGTTTTCCGGTGCAAAAAAAACAAAACAGAGTGTTTCCTTTTTGGACAATTTCAGCTTAGTCCTTCCCTGTGTCAGTCGGTTTTCATTGCGTTTGGTGCCTACTGAACACAGCCCAGGTCTCACCCTCCAGAGGAGACAGGAGGATTAGAGCTTCATTAATTGTTCAGCCAGGATCGCTATTGATCAGTGTGGTAATGAACTCCATGCAGAGCCTCTGGTCTCTTTTTAATAGAGCACCAGTTGATCACCTCTCCAATATTCTCTAATTGACCCTTCCAACAACAAACCCCTTCCACACACACAACCTCACTCTCTGGGCTAACTTAAATTAGTCACTAGCTAGTGTGAAATGAGCAAAACGTTTTTTGATTATATGTGAGTAAATACAACTCCCAACAGTGCTAAGTGAGTGTGTATGATCTGTAATGGCCACAAAGCTGCGTCTTTGTTGTTGTTTTTTTTGTTTGTTTTTTTACATTGTACCACACAGTAATCATCACCTGATGTTTCAATTTCCCTTTCATGTTGTATTTTTCATTGGGAGGATAGATTTTCTTCTGAGATGTGAAAAAGTATTAGTTGCACAAACACTGACGTCCATTCCAAAAAGTGTATCGAACGACGTTCAAATGAGGCATTATCCCAATAAGGGAGGCGAGCTGTTGAAAGGAAGGGTTTGACTGTATGACTGACTATAGGCCTATTGCGTTTCGGAGAGTAACTCCTGTGCGTTAAACAGCCTTGCGGACATCTGCCGTGATTGGTTTCAAACTGCTGACTTAAAGTGTCAGAGGGGAGGTGGGCCAGCTGAGGTTTTCAGATGAAATCTTTCATTAGGCTTTCTTTGTACAGGTGGCAGTAACGTGGCAGTAGCCAGGCCTGAGACAATGACTCCTCTTACTTTGCCTAATACGCTGAGGAGTTCCCAACCTCCTTTACTGCCACCACTTTATACACACACAATGAAGCATCTGGTGGCTTTTTCCTGTTGAGAAGTCTATCGTCAGCCGTTGTGGTGGTAAAATGTGCGTGATTGGGGAGGTTTTTGTCTGTTTCATTGCTTTCGCAAGTGTGTATAAGATAAAGTTGAGGGTGGAATGAGTGTATGTTTGGAAGGTTGGTGATGTTGGCTATATTAACAATTTGTGTGTGTTGGTGTGGTGGGGGGGGGGGGGGGGTACTGCTGTGTGCCTGCTCCCAGCTCCAGGGGTGAGTCTACTCTGGAACCCCCAGAAGGGTGAGGTCGTGGGGTCAAAGTGATGAATTTTTATGGGGCTGTTCCCTGTGTTTCAGCCCTGTCCCTTTCTCTACGCACTGCACTGCCTCTCAAAGACAACTAAGCAGGGCAATTTGTCCTGCGGGGGCCCCTGGAGAATGGGCGTGCAGAGGAGTTAAATACCAGGGGGGGCGAACACACACACAGTCACACACACACACACACCCCACCCCTCCATCCTGTTGTCCTGAATGATTTGTGGCCTGTCCATTATGCTTCGGAAAGGACAAATACATTCGGCAGGGCCCTGAAGGAAGGACGGGCAAGAATGGCACCCCTCCTAATGCCATCCGTTGTTTTAGAGAAGTTTCCCAGATGTTATGATGCACAAGATAAATAGGGCACATTATCATTACCTCGCGCACCCCTTTTACCTCACCTCGTTTGAGAGGGGGTGTTTCGCACTTGGAGACTCCCCAGTGCGGCTTACTATCACCGTACCTCAGCTCTCACACTCTGTGGATCATGGGAAGCAATGAGAGTGTATTTATGTATCAGTGTGTGTGTTGGGGGATGCTCTGGCGAGACAGTGAGGAGGGTCAACCATTCTTTCGACCAGAAAGACGCCCGTGCATGGTCCCTGCTGAGTTACCTCTAGCCTAGTGTGAGTCTAGCTCAGAAATAGGGTAACGCACTAACTGTGAGGGTAGCAGGATAAAGCCACAGTCAGGGTCCATAATAAATAGTCTCAGGGTAGGACTGCTGATCTCTGATCAGGTCCACCTGTCCTGTCCATATAATCATATCCATTATGATATAAAAGTCTAAACTGATCCTAGATCAGCACTTCTACTCCTACTGAGATGGTTTTGTGTACTATTCCCCCCCCCCCATGTTAAATCCCCCCTCCTAGTTCTTCATCCATGGCATTGATGAATCCACTGTGTTTAGTGGGATTAATTAGCAACCCACAGGGAGAGTGTGTGGAGCTCTCTGGCTGGTCTCCAGGCAGGCTGGGTGGGGAGGGTCAGCACTGATTTAAAGGCTCCCTGGGTAATGGGTGGCAGGTGGGGAGGACATTTGTTTTTGCCCACTTTGGATCTGAGTGCCTCACCGGTAGGGCAGATGTCTCAATCATGCATGTAGTGCAGGCTGATTAGGAGAGGGAAGAGAGGAGGAGCGCGCTAAGCCAAACCTGCCAACCATTGGCACCACTCAGGAGCGGGTTGGCAAGTCTCCTCACACAGGGGTGGGAAAATAATGGCACGCCGTGACAATGACACCCTCCCCACCCCCACCCGGTGACACAAAGGCCAGCCCTGCCCCGTCCCCCCTCGGCGTAATGGAGAATGATCTCTTTAAGCAACAGCGGCCCGAGGGCCATATTCCAACTCATTGTCGCTTCTCTCTCTCTCGCTCTCCTCAACAATCGAGATTTAATCGCGCTCAATGGGTTATTATATTGGGCGGAATGGGGGTGGTGGGAGAGTGAACAGTAGGCATGGGAAATTATTGGATGGGAATCACCCGGTGGTGGGGTTGAGTGTCCAGGCTCTTTGGCGTAAATCCGATAAAACCACCATTGCGCATTGCTATGCCAGGGCAGTCACCTGGCACACTGTCATGCCCGTGGACCCCTGGGACATTACAAGCCTTGGACTGGGCCGTGGTGGAGAGGACGAGACATATTACCTCAGATACAGGGGAATGTGCTATCTTGAAACCAATACAGCAGTGTTTCCCAAACCTCTCCTTGAGCACCCCCAGTTGTTCCACCTAATTGACGTATTCCAGAAACAGCACACTTGTTTTAATGAAGGGCTTGGCGATTAGTTGGATCGGGTGTGCTTGTATGACAATATGTCTGTGCATTTGGAGGGGTTGGTCGAGAAGAGGTTTGGGAAACACTGCCATATCCGCATGCACAGAGATTTGTTACGCATGTCAACATGCGGTATTGGATGTGCTGAATGGAAGGTATATCGGGGCAAGAGGGGGGATACTGGCTTTGAGTATACAGTAGGTTGTCTTAGGTGTGGGAATGGCGTGTCAGATGGGTTGTGGCTAGGTTGAATGGGGGTTGCGGCATGGTTTTGTTGGTTGTGTCAGTGTTGTGTTTGCGTTGGGCTCAGCAGCGCTCCTCCATCTGTTTGAGGGGCTGGATCAGGAGCAGAAGGGGAGAGACAGTCGGTGTGCCTGTGCTTTGAAGTGGGACAGATTGCTTTAACCTTGTCTCTTAAAAAGAGCAGCTGGAATAGAGAGGTCTTTTCACCACCCATTTCCTTCTCGGACACTGATGAGATTATTCCATTGAAGCCCAAAGCAAGCGCCATCCCCCAAGATTCACCGGGGCAACCTCTTATCTAACCCCTCCACAAACAGGCCCTCTGTCTCCTGTGTTGACCTGTGACCCACGATGCAAAGCTTTGCCGGGCCGGGGACTCTCTTTCTATGGGCTGTTGGAGATTATTGGCGTTCCGAAGCAGTGAAGACATCCCACTGTACATACTTGTTTACCTTCCAAACTTCTCATCCCTGACAGCTGTCCTGTCTATTTTTCATCTTTTCCCCCACATCCTCATGTATCAAATTAAAAGCCTATTGCTTAACTCAAATTAGTTACGTTAATATCATTTGGGGAGTCAATGAGAGCATGTTTAGATGTAATATGTTTAAAAGACAGGCGCTTTGATCGGCCAAGCCACCGGCCCTACTTGAAGAGAGAGCTCTGTTCAGGAGCCTCACTCTTGCTCTCTCGCCGCTTACCCAGGGTGCCTATTACCAGATGCATGATCCACAATTAGCGGCAGTGAGCTTGGGTTAACTCGTGGTCAACATCTGTCCTCGGTTATCTTTTCTTCGCTTGAGGATATTTTTTTTCCATTGAATTTCTTATATCTGAGAACACCTGGTTTCTCCTTTCAGTCCCGTCCTGCATTTATCTATAAGACTTAAGCGACGGCATGGCGTTCCCATTTACCCTGCCTCTTCGTTAGGTTAGGGGGGGGGGGGATCTCATGACTAAGGTCCCTGCAATGGTCAAAAGGCTGGTGGGTCAGTAGGCTAGGCTGATCTAAATTAGGGATGGGGGGGGGGAGTTATAGAGAGTATGTAGGAGGTGTAGGAGAGGGAGGTTGTTTTTCTCCGAGGCCAAAGGAGCGCACTGTGATCAATGGCGTACAATCAGCCGCCTCAGACTCCCATGACTCACTGATCAGTCATAGTCAATATACACATAAACAAATCAATCAATAACGTTAGGCCTGGCCACGGAGCTGCTTAACCTGAACCACTGTGAGGACAGACCACCACCAAACTGCTGGGTGTGTAGGGGACGCAGATTGTAGACTAAACAAGTTGCATAATTTGTTCTGCATAATTAGTCAGATTTTCACTGTAGGCGCACTATTCTGAAAAATGTATTTGTTTCTCAAAAACACTTTCTCTCAGATGAACTGGTTTTCTCTAAAATGGTATAGTTTCACCCAGAGAAATGTAAGCCAAGTGAAATAATTTCCCCTCGATACATGACACTGTGTCAATTGTTGATTTTTGTTGTTGTACCTTCGGTTGAGAGTCACAGTTTGCGAAAGGTGTGATAGAAAAACTACAGCATTGTGGACCTATGATATCATGGCGCTATGCTCTCAGAAGAAATTAGTACAAAAAACTGTGCGCAGGTGTGCTTTTCACTTGCGATGGGGACATATTCATGTATAGTGATAAGCAACATTGACCCTTTCTTGGTCGAGGCCAACACTCACTGGATTACAGAAATAATTTGAACGTGAATGGAGAGGCCATTTCTGTCCTTCAAATATCTTTTTTTGTTGTTTTTTGTCCAATAAGCTGTGTGGGTTTCTGGCAGTGCTGCTGGCCCTGAAGTGACCAGGGATTTATGCTTGGCTGGGTTTTGGATTTGCAAAGCTGACAGAAGGACTTCGGTTGGGAAGAAGGAGAGCCAAACAATGCTACCAAGTCACTAACTTGAAAGGCTCATTTGAACAAGATACCCTTTTCCCTAAAAATAAATACACATATTTGCTTAAATGTCCTGAGGTTCACTTGATGGCTCCATTTTGTTTTCTGATTCGCTTGATTTCGATACGTTTTAAAGTCGTTCTAAGTAAACAATGAAAGATGCCAAAAGAGACCCGTTTTGGTACGTTTTTTTGTAATAATCGTAGAAGTGCATGAAAAATGACATTTGCGGATTGTCTTTTGCTGGTGTGGCTACAATTACTTTTTAACAGGGAAAGTATCTCTGCCTTGCCCTTCTCCAGCTTCTTTGGCCTATTCATTGAACAAAGCTGCTTAAGCGCACTTAAGCGCATTAGCATTTGGATGACAGGGGACCATATTGACCCTGCATTTGGAGGGCCTAAATGAGTGAAAGATGGAGCGATTTGTTAGGGCTTTAGAAACCAGCTTTGGGGGGGGGGACCGGGAACTTCACTTACTGCTCGGTGTTTGTTCTAATCTGGTGTGCCGTTTCGAGCAAGACTGATTTGTGACATTTCAGTCTAAAGGCCCTTTTTCTGCCCGTTATATTGGCTTGACCTGATTAACTAATCTGTGCTTTGAATTTCAATCAGGCTGCTGTCCCTGCAGTGTGGTATGGGAACCACTGGCTGAGGGATTACCTCATTCAACTGTCTTCAAACACAGATGGTCGAATGTTTAACTAATTGTTAAAAGAGTCCACAAAGGGGAATTTAACCATGCACACGGTCCACAGGGTCAATACATACGAGGGGGACAGTAAAATTGAGCTTTTTCTGGTTTTGGGGGGGGTGTGTCTTAAAATAATTCAAATGTGTAGTGGTGTGCATGTGTTCTGTGTGTGGAATATAGAATGGGCATCAGTAATGTGATACAGTATAGCCTTCTGTACTGTAGGCTGTACCACTTTTCAAGTGTGTGTGTGTGTGTGTGTGTGTGTGTGTGTGTGTGTGTGTGTGTGTGTGTGTGTGTGTGTGTGTGTGTGTGTGTGTGTGTGTGTGTGTGTGTGTGTGTGTGTGCGCGGGCGCGCATATGTGTGTGAGAGATGGACTGTTTTGTCGTCTTTTGTTGCTGTACCTTGATAAATTGCCATCCTTTGACACCACACAATACACATTTACATTTCTTTTGTCCAAGCCTATCTTAATCTACCTCAGTATGATATTTTGCTCCATCCTATGAGAAGTAGTGAATCCTGCCACTAACCCCCCCCCCCCCACGTCTCCTTTCCTTCCTCTCTCCCACTACAGAGTCTGTGCTCCACTGCCACCATGCAGACGGTCAGACTAGGTGACACCAATGAAGTTGACAAGCTAATATTCAGAGAATCTGAGAACGATCGCAAGGTATGCTACATTATTGAAAATGCACTATCTGACATTTCATCGTTTTATCAGAATTACTCATGTGTAGCATCTCACCTGAACATAGAATAGCTTCTTTGTAATAAGAGAAAAATGACACAACCTTTCCCATACGTTAGAATCTACAGACCTTTGCGTGACAAGGCCAGCCTAGTACAGCTTTACAAGGCTTTGTTCAGTTTGGCCCTATGGTGAGAATTAAGCATAAGTGAACAGGTGGTGTTTATATTACACTTCTGATCGAATGAATGCTGCCCCTAACATCATAGCACATTACCCTTCATTAAATTAGTTGAAGCTCTAATTAGGGCTGTTTCAGATGAGGATCGCTATTAATTGGCCCTATATTCTGCTCCCCTCCTCTGCCCCTTTTAGGTTGTACTTCAACTTGAAAAGAAGCTTTTCAATTATATTAACCAGGATGTTTTCCGGGAAAACAATGGGACCCTGGTAAGTTATTTATTTTGTTTTGTAACTCTGGGACGTTATGATAGTCAAAGTAACAGGAATGTGCTACATTTACAAAATGTCAAAATTCACTGCAAAAACAGGTAAATTAAAGACATTGATGTGATGCAGAATTTGATTTGAGGCTTTTTTTTGGGACGTGGGGTTAGGTAAAACGATTAGGCCACACAGTGGGTGTCATTGTGACAGGACAGAAGCGAGTGGTGCAGATGTTCTGACGGAGGCCCTCACACCTTCCTGCCTCATATGAACACTGATTTCAAACATCCTCGCCGTCCTCCCTGAGAGGTCAAACACCTCATGAATGCCTCCAGAATTGACAATCTCCTTGCCTCAGCTCCACCCCTCCCTCTTCTCCTCCACCCTCTCCTCCTCTGCCCCTTCCTCACACCTCTTCCCTCTCCTCCTCCACTCCTCCCTCACGCTTCATCCCTCTCCTCCTCCACTCCTCCCTCACGCCTCATCCCTCTCCTCCTCCACCCCTCCCTCACGCCTCATCCCTCTCCTCCATTCATTCATGATTGTCTGTAATCATGGTAGCATCCACATTAATGTAGAAGTGTTCAGAAATGTATTCTATTCTTATTCCCGAAAAAAGTAAATATCAAATACTGTACGTAGGGGAGTGTATGTCCTCTTTAATAAGTGATTCAGAAATATTCCCATAGAGGTGAGGAGACACACATAGTACATACCAATTTATGGTGCTTCAATCCTTGGACATATTCATTGGACACCAAATGGAAGAAAACAGATTGAATCGCAGAGGGACTACCCAGATCTAGTCCAATATTTGTTTTCTGTTGCAAAACACTTTGAAATGTTTTCTGTTGTGTGTGTGTGTGCCCTAATGAATACAACCCTGATTCTTAGCATGCTGACCCATCCTTTTAGGACACAATACTCTGAGTGTATGTACAGTGGCAAGAAAAAGTACCCTTGCAATTAGCTGAACTTCTGCATAAATTGGTCATAAAATTTGATCAGATCGTCATCTAAGTTATAACAATAGACAAACAGTCTGCTTAAACTAATAACACACAAACAATTATACGCTTTCATGTCTTTATTGATCACACTGTGTAAACATTCACAGTGGAGGGTGTAAAAAGTATGTGAACCCTTGGATTTAATTGGTTGACCCCTCTTTGGCAGCAATAATCTCAACCAAACGTTTTCTGTAGATGCGGATCAGACCTGCACAACGGTCAGGAGGAATTTTGGACCATTCCTCTTCACAAAACTGTTTCAGTTCAGCAATATTCTTGGGATGTCTGGTGTGAACCTCTCTCTTGAGATCATGCCACAGCATCTCAATCTGGTTGAGGTCAGGACTCTGACTGGTCCACTCCAGAAGGTGTATTTTTTTCTGTTGAAGCCATTCTGTTGTTCATTTACTTCTGCGTTTTGGGTCATTGTGCTGATGCATCACCCATCTTCTGTTGAGCTTCAATTGGCGGACAGATAGCCTAACATTCTCCTGCAAAATGTCTTGATAAACTTGGAAATTCGTTTTTCCATCAATGATAGTAAGCTGTCCAGGCCCTGAGACAGCGAAGCAGCTCCAAACCATGATGCTCCCTCCACCGTACTTTACAGCTGGGATGAGGTTGTGTTGGTGTGCTGTGCCTTTTTTCTCTCCACACATAGTGTTGTGTGTTCCTTCCAAACAACTCAACTTTGCTTTTCATCTGTCCACAGAATATTTTACCAGTAGCGCTGTGGAACATCCAGATGCTGTTTTGCGAACTTCAGACGTGCAGCAATGTTTTTTTTGGACAGCAGTGGCTTCTTCCGTGGTGTCCTCCCATGAACCCCATTCTTGTTTAGTGTTTTACGTGTCATAGACTCGTCAACAGAGATGTTAGCATGTTCCAGAGACTTCTGTAAATCTTTAGCTGACACTCCAGGATTCTTCTTAACCTCATTGAGCATTCTGCTCTGTGCTCTTGCAGTCATCTTTGCAGGACGGTCACTCCTAAGGAGAGTAGCAACCAGCTTTATGCAAGTCAACCATTCTTAATCTTGGGTCTTCCGAGATCTCTTTTGTTCAAGGCATGGTTCACATCAGGCAACGCTTCTTGTGAATAGCAAACTCAAATTTTGTGAGTGTTTTTTATAGGGCAGGGCAGCTCTAACCAACGTCTCCAATCTTGTCTCAATGATTGTACTCCAGGTTAGCTGATTCCTGACTCCAATTGGAGTCATTAGCCTAGGGGTTCACATACTTTTTCCAACCTACACCATGAATGTTTAAATAATATATTCGATATAGACAACACACAAATTATTGTTTTTCTTATTAGTTTAAGCACACTGTGTTTGTCTGTTGTGACTTGATCTAATTTTATGACCAATTTATGCAGAAATCCAGATCATTCCAAAGGGTTCACATACTTTTTCTTGCCACTGTATGTTCAAGCAATTGGACATATATTGCATTCGGGGAGTATTCAGACCCCTTGACTTTTTCCACATTTGTCATGGTTTGAACAACGTGCGTAATTCCAGTCCACATAATACAGTACAATACAATAGTTATACAGTTCACACCAAAAAAGATTAGCCTACTGGAGCTAGTTAAATGTATTTACCCAAGACTGTAACGGCGTTCTTCGTTTGTCGCAAGAAAGTCGGACCGAAATGCAGCGTGTTGGTTACTCATGTTTTTTAATGAAAATAAATGACGATTACATGAAAATACTGAGACAAATACAAAACAGAACGTGAAACCTAAATACAGCCTATCTGGTGAAACTACACAGACCGGAACAATCACCCACGAAATACAAAGTGAAACCCAGGCTACCTAAATACGGTTCCCAATCAGAGACAACGAGAATCACCTGACTCTGATTGAGAACCGCCTCAGGCAGCCAAACCTATGCAACACCCCTACTCAGCCGCAAATCCCAATACCAACAAAACCCCAATACGAAATACAACATAAACCCATGTCACACCCTGGCCTGACCAACAAATAAACTAAAACACAAAAATACTAAGACCAAGGCGTGACAGAACCCCCCCCTAAGGTGCGGACTCCCGGACGCACCTCAAAACCATAGGGAGGGTCCGGGTGGGCGTCTGTCCATGGTGGCGGTTCCGGCTCGGGACGTGGACCCCACTCCATAAATGTCATAGTTCCTCCCCTTCGCGTCCTGGGATGATCCACCCTCGCCGCCGACCATGGCCTAATAGTCCTCACGCAGAACCCCACTGAACTGAGGAGCAGCTCGTGACTGAGGGGCAGCTCGGGACTGAGGGGAAGCTCAGGACTGAGGGGAAGCTCGGGACTGAGGGCTCGGGACTGAGGGGCAGCTCGGGACTGAGGGGCAGCTCGGGACTGAGGGGCAGCTCGGGACTGAGGGGCAGCCCAGCACTGAGAGGAAGCCCAGTACTGAGAGGAAGCCCAGTACTGAGATGAAGCCCAGCCAGGCAGTTAAATACGGCAGATCCTAGCTGACTGGCGGATCTGGAAGAGTCTGGTTGACTAGCGGATCTGGAAGAGTCTGGTTGACGAGCGGATCTGGAAGAGTCTGGTTGACTGGCAGATCTGGAAGAGTCTGGTTGACTGGCAGATCTGGAAGAGTCTGGTTGACTGGCAGATCTGGAAGAGTCTGGTTGACTGGCAGATCTGGAAGAGTCTGGCTGACTGGCAGATCTGGAAGAGTCTGGCTGACTGGCAGATCTGGAAGAGTCTGGCTGACTGGCAGATCTGGAAGAGTCTGGCTGACTGGCAGATCTGGAAGAAACTGGCAGATCTGGAAGAGTCTGGCAGATCTGGAAGAGTCTGGAAGAGTCTGGCTGACTGGCAGATCTGGAAGAGTCTGGCTGACTGGCAGATCTGGAAGAGTCTGGCAGATCTGGAAGAGTCTGGCTGACTGGCAGATCTGGAATAGTCTGGCTGACTGGCAGATCTGGAATAGTCTGGCTGACTGGCAGATCTGGAAGAGTCTGGCTGACTGGCAGATCTGGAAGAGTCTGGCTGACTGGCGGATCCTGGCAGACTGACGGCTCTGGTTGCTTCATGCTGACTGACGGCTCTGGCTGCTCCATGCTGACTGGCGGCTCTGGCTGCTCCATGCAGAGTGACAGCTCTGGCGGCTTCTTGCAGACTGACAGCTCTGACTGTTCCATGCAGACTAACAGCTTTGGCAGCTCCTTGCCGACTGTCAGCTCCTTGCCGACTGGCAGCTCCTTGCAGACTGGCAGCTCCTTGCAGACTGGCAGCTCCATGCAGACTGGCAGCTCCATGCAGACTGGCAACTCCTTGCAGACTGGCAGCTCCTTGCAGACTGGCAGCTCCTTGCAGACTGGAAGCTCCATGCAGACTGGAAGCTCCATGCAGACTGGCAGCTCTAGCTGCTCCATGCAGACTGGCAGCTCTGGCTGCTCCATGCAGACTGGCAGCTCCTTGCAGACTGGCAGCTCCTTGCAGACTGGCAGCTCCATGCAGACTGGCAGCTCTAGCTGCTCCATGCAGACTGGCAGCTCTGGCTGCTCCATGCAGACTGGCAGCTCCTTGCAGACTGGCAGCTCCTTGCAGACTGGCAGCTCCATGCAGACTGGCAGCTCCATGCAGACTGGCAGCTCCTTGCAGACTGGCAGCTCCATGCAGACTGGCAGCTCTAGCTGCTCCATGCAGACTAGCCGCTCAGGCTGCTCCGAACAGGCAGGAGGCTCCGGCAGCGCTGGAGAGGAGAAAGGCTCTGATAGCGCTGAACAGGCGGGAGACTCTGACAGCGCAGGAGAGAAGAAAGGCTCCGACAGCGCAGGAGAGGCGAGGCGCACTGTAGGCCTGATGCATGGTGCTGGCACTGGTGGTATTTGGCCGAAGACACGCACAGGAAGCCTGGTGCGGGGAGCTGCTACCGGAGGGCTGGGGTGTGGAGGTGGTACTGGATAGACCGGACCGTGCAGGCGCACTGGAGCTCTTGAGCACCGAGCCTGCCCAACCTTACCCGGTTGAATACTCTCGGTCGCCCTGCCAGTGCGGCGAGGTGGAATCGCCCGCACTGGGCTATGTAGGCGAACCAGAGACACTGAGCGCAAGGCTGGTGCCATGTAAGCCGGCCCAAGGAGACGCACTGGGGACCAGATGCGTAGAGCCGGCTTCATGGCATTTGGCTCGATGCTCAATCTAGCCCGACCGATACGCGTAGCTGAAATATACCGCACCGGGCTATGCACCCGCACTGGGGACACCGTGCGCACCACTGCATAATACGGTGCCTGCCCGGTCTCTCTAGCCCCCCGGTAAGCACAGGGAGTTTGCGCAGGTCTCCTACCTGGCGTAGCCATACTCCCTGAAAGCTCCCCCCCAAGACATTTTTGGGGCTGTTTCCCGGGCTTCCATCCACGTCGCCGTGCTGCCTCCTCATACCAGCGCCTCTCCGCTTTAGCCGCCTCTAGTTCCTCCTTGGGGCGGCGATATTCACCAGGCTGAGCCCAGGGTCCTTTTCCGTCCAGTTCTTCCTCCCATGTCCAATTCTCCAAGTGGTGCAGCCTCTCCCACTGAAGTTGCTTCTGTTGCCTCTTCTGTGGCTCCTGCCTGTTAACACGCTGCTCGGTCCGTGTGTGGTGGGTGATTCTGTAACGGCGTTCTTCGTTTGTCGCAAGAAAGTCGGACCGAAATGCAGCTTGTTGGTTACTCATGTTTTTTAATGAAAATAAATGACGATTACATAAAAATACTGAGACAAATACAAAACAACAAAACGGAACGTGAAACCTAAATACAGCCTATCTGGTGAAACTACACAGAGACAGGAACAATCACCCACGAAATACAAAGTGAAACCCAGGCTACCTAAATACGGTTCCCAATCAGAGACAACGAGAATCACCTGACTCTGATTGAGAACCGCCTCAGGCAGCCAAACCTATGCAACACCCCTACTCAGCCGCAAATCCCAATACCAACAAAACCCCAATACGAAATACAACATAAACCCATGTCACACCCTGGCCTGACCAACAAATAAACTAAAACACAAAAATACTAAGACCAAGGCATGACAAAGACAGCATATACTGTAGCTAGCTACATCTATGGCCTTTTATGTTTTTCTGTTGTGCGTAATGTGCAGTAACCTATATAATTAATTGGATAACGGCACAATCATTTGGGCTTTTTTGGACTTGGGCTCATTAAATGTATGGCTCATCAGGCTCTGGTATCATCAGACTTGAATTTTTGACCAAATCTCAAATAAAATCCAGACATAGGCATATTTATATGCTTTATAATGCTTTTGAATAACATCTGGTTTTGGCGGGAAATACCGGGTTACCCGTGTGAGAACTGATATACTCCCGGTATGGAACATTTGTCAAATATCGGGAAAATATTAAACCCTTGACTGTGTTGTGTTTTGGAGGACGCACGACTCGCGACCTTCGCCTCTCCCGAGTTCGTACGGGAGTTGCAGCAATGAGACAAGACTAACTACCAATTGGATGCTAGGAAATTTGGGAGAAAAAGGGATAAAAGTCAAATACAAAATAAGAGTTCAATCTTGGTTTCATCAGACCAAGGAATCTTGTGTCTCATTGTTTGAGAGTCTTTTGGCAAACTCCAAGTGGGCTGTCATATGCCTTTTACTGAGGAGTGGCTTCTGTCTGGCCAATCTACCATAAAGGCCAGTTTTGGTGGAGTGCTGTAGAGATGGTTGTTCTTCTGGAAGGTTCTCCCATCTCCACATAGGAACTCTGTCAGAGTGACCATCAGGTTCTTGATCACCTCCCTGACCAAGGCCCTTCTCCCCCGATTGCTCAGTTTGGCCGGGCGGCCAGCTCTAGGAAGAGTCTTGGTGGTTCCAAACTTCTTCCATTTAAGAATGAAGGCCACTGTGTTCTCGGGGACCTTCAATGTTGCAGAAATGTTTTGCTACCCTTCCCCAGATCTGTGCCTCGACACAATCCTGTCTCGGAGCTCTACGGACAATTCCTTCGACCTGAAGGCTGGTTTTGTGCTCTGACATGCACTGTCAACTGTGGGACCTTATATAGACAGGTGTGAGCCTTTCCAAATCATGTCCAATCAATTGAATTGACCACAGGTGGACGCCAATCTAGTTGTAGAAACATCTCAAGAAAGATCAATGGAAACAGGATGCCAATTTGAGAGAGAACACCTACACTGATTTAAAGCAGCAATATTTGAGTGATAAGTTTTAAAACTCTGCAGCTGCAATTGAAAAAATTATAATCTGTGCAATAAAAAAATAAGGAGATCCCCGAAAGCCAGATGGAGATGGGTCAATTTGATGCGCATTCTGTCTTTATATTTCTACAGCATAGGCTATGCTGCAGCAAATGCAGGTCTACCTGTCACAAGAAAAAAAGTTACCATGATGAGATGATAGGTCTACATGCATTGCGAACTGCGCTCCATACTGAGATGGACTGTCTCTCCCCACCCTGAGTGTTGATAATTCATCATGCTGAGGCCGTAGAGAAGCCACATTTAGACATCGCATTCAATTTCACTCCATGCTGTTCATATAAATAATTTATTATAGTTTACCGGTTTCTCAGTTATTTATCCTGGGAAAAGGGAGTGGTTTTGGGCGGTAAATCTCCTTTCCCACCATTCAACACTAGTAGGTGCACAGGTCAAGAGACAAATTGGCGTAATCGGGGAAAGGCGGACACCTAGTCAGTTGTACAACTGAATGCCTTCAACTGAAATGTGTCTTCTGCATTTCACACAACCCCTCTGAATCAGAGAGGTGCAGGGGGCTGCCATTATCGACATCCACATCTTCGGCGCCCGGGGAACAATGGGTTAACTGCCTGGCTCAGGGGCAGAATGACAGATTTGTACCTTGTCAGCTCGGGGATTCGATCCAGCAACCTTTCGGTTACTGGCCCAACGCTCTAACCAATCAAGGTGACAGACAGTGCCAAACTCAATATCGCCTTACCTGGGGTGTGTAATCATTAGTCCAAACAGTTATTATTAAGAACAGTTTCTATCGTAAGACAAGAGTTTATTTTGGACAAATTCAGGTAGGTCTCTCACAATTTGGTTTACTTCCATTTTTGTAACAGAATTGGTGGAATGAATACACCCCTGATCACCCGCACACACAGTTCACTTTCATAGCAGCCACATACATCACTTTGCTCATTGTATAATTCCTTCTCGCATCTACACGTTCTCCTCCTCTCACCTTTTTCTTCACTTGTGGACTTCAGTGCAGAACACAACAGCTGTCTGTGACCAGGTGCAAAGACCCCTCCAAATAAAACATTCATACCATAACCGCTAACCCCTACACAACCTGCATTGTTGTCAAGATATTAACGTTACAGTCAACATACTGGAACTAACGCATTAGTAAACCCACAATCCAAACCATGTGTACATCACGTAGTAGTCTACAGAAAGCAGTTTAACAGTTACACCAATGGGCCCCGGTGGCAATAAATGAATCAAATCAAAAGCTTACCTTGACTTAAAAGACTTGCAGTGTTGGATAGCCTTATCCAGCTAGCTAACATAAATAGCATTCGTCTTTGTTTCAGTCGGGTTGTTGAGCATGCTAAATTAGCTGTATTAGCTAAGTAAGCAAAATGTAAACTAAGAAGAAGAAGAAAAATAATCCAATAATTCATGTGACACGTATGACTCTTCAAGTGGTGTCTGTCTGTGTGTATCTACTGTAAGTGTATGTGGGGCTGTATGTCTGTGTCTCTTTTAGTATTGGTGTGTGTGTTTATGTGGTGTGTGTGTGTTTATGTGGTGTGTGTGTTTATGTGGTGTGTGTGTTTATGTGGTGTGTGTGTTTATGTGGTGTGTGTGTTTATGTGGTGTGTGTGTTTATGTGGTGTGTGTGTTTATGTGGTGTGTGTGTTTATGTGGTGTGTGTGTTTATGTGGTGTGTGTGTTTATGTGGTGTGTGTGTTTATGTGGTGTGTGTGTTTATGTGGTGTGTGTGTTTATGTGGTGTGTGTCTTGGGCCTCAGGAGGCCCCCACTTCCTTCTTTCACTCTCCCGTGCAGAGCTCAGCAAGATAAATGGCGTAATGGGGGATCAGAGATAATCTGATGGTCATGGTCTAGTTAAACACACCGTGTTATGATCCTTATAAAACAAACTACCTTCCCAAAAGGATAAATGTTCCCCCTTGCAACCCTCGGAGTCGGAAAAAAAATCCATTGCATCTTTCATCAACTACTAGACTTGTACCAGCTTGACAGAAATTTAATTCGAGGCAGCTCTCAAAAATAATTATTGTATTTTGAGGAGTAATCATTGGTCGGGACATGATTGAATGTGTCCATGCCTATTGACTTTTGCTATGATTAATAGGATTGTTTAATCAATATTCCCATCGAAATTGTATAATTAATTATCCCGAACGCTGTCAGGCCGGGACGATGGAGAGCCCTGATGAGTATTTGGGAAGATTACATTTTCCGGGAGTGGTGGCGTCGAGCGGCACAGGGGCTTGCTCCTCAGCGGCGGGGCGGAGGTAAAGGGGGCGGGCGGTGGGGGGATATATGTCCCCGTGGACACGGATTCTGTGGAGACGCGTGCCCCCCTCTACCTCCTATTTATCCAGTAGTGCATCCTCCACCCAGTCGCCTCCCCTCCCCTCTCCATCATTGATTTTGTTTCAGTATCTTTTTATTCTAACTTTATCAGTTGTGGTATCAGCTGACGTCCGGGGGAAAGAGGGGGGGGGGTGTTTTTGGAGTCCTGTTGCGAGTGATGAACTTTTCTGTCAGGGCCCGCTCTTCTTTGTCATGCTCCCTGCGTACTCGCGACATTACTCAAGCCGGAAGAATTTTCCAAATGAACTAAATAAATATATAAATAAGGATCAATCACCTTCCCGGCTAAACTTCTTTCATATTTTACCTGTCAGTTTCCTTGAGTGGTAATACAGCAGAATGCTAAATAATGTGTGACCTTAGCTGGGAAGATAAACATGGAAGGCCAGGGAGAATGGGCTCCTGTCCTGTCTCTTATACCTGAATGCCTTGCGACACTGAAAGGCTCATTGTGCTTTTACTAGTTCCTGTTCCTCAGTCTGATCATGAGGTATACAGCATATATATTACTGTATGTACATACTGTACTGTATGTTGATGTCCATGTATGGCTTGTCCTATAAATGTCTCCCTGTCAATGTTTTGGTCTGTAAACGAGCAAAATGTGGATTATAGGAAAAGGCACTTCTGTGTTTTTTTGCCCTTGACACAAGTCTGGGAATACGCACTTGTCGTATGTGGACACCTGCTCGTCGAACGTCTCATTCCAAAATCATGGGCATTAAGTTGGAGTTGGTTCCGCCTTTACTGCTACAACAGCCTCTACTCTTCTGTTTCCGCTAGATGTTGGAATATTACTGCGGGGACTTGCTTCCAGCCACGAGCATTAGTGAGGTCGAGCATGTATGTTGGGCGATTAGGCCTGGCTCACAGTCAGTGTTCCAATTAATCCCAAAGGTGTACGATGCGGTTAAGGTCAGGGCTCTGTGCAGGCCAGTCAAGTTCTTCCAAACCGTTCTCGACAAACCATTTCTGTATGGACCTCACTTTTTGCACGGGGGCATTGTCAGGCTGAAACAGGAAAGGTACTTCCCCAAACTGTTGCCACAGTTGGAAGCACAGAATCGTCTAAAATGTCATTGTATGCTGTCGTCTGGCCCAAACCATTAAAAACAGCCCCAGACCATTATTCCTTCTCCACAAAACTTTACAGTTGGCACTATGCATTTGGGCAGGTAGCTTTCTCCTGGCGTCCGCCAAACCCAGATTCGTCCGTTGGACTGCCAGATGGTGAAGCTGGATTCATCACTCGAGAGAACGCGTTTCCACTGCTCCAGAGTCCAATGGGGGTGAGCTTTACACCACTTCAGCCGAACGCTTGTCATTACACATGGTGATCGTAGGCTTGTGTGCGGCTGCTCGGGCCATGGAAACCCATTTCATGAAGCTCCCTAAGAACAGTTCTTGTGCTTCCAGAGGCAGTTTGGAACTTGGTAGTGAGTGTTGCAACCAAGGACAGATGATTTTTATGTACTTCAGCACTCGGCAGTCCCGTTCTGTGAGTTTGTGTGGCATACCACTTCGCGGCTGAGCCTTAGACTTTTCAAACTTCACAGTAACAGCACTTACAGTTGACCGGGGAAGCTCTAGCAGGGCCGAATTTTGGCGAACTGACTTGTTGAAAAGGTGGCATCCTATGACGGTGCCACATTTAAAGTCACTAAGCTCTTCAGTAAGGCCATTCCACTGACAATGTTTGTCTATGGAGATTGAATGGATGTATGCTCCATTTTATACACCGAATAGCCGAATCGACTAATTTGAAGGGGTGTCCACATACTTTATTGTCTATAGTGTAAGTAAATTAATGAATTAACAATCCCCCTAGAGATGTTAAGGTATTATGCAATTGATATAACCTTAACTATGATAAGAGAGAGCATAATAGGACTGTAGCCTCTAGCCGGCTGGCTGTTTAGGTTGACTCTCTCAAGGCACTCGGCCATTCCCTATCAGCGACAGTTTATTGATTCCACACCAAGTAATGAAGATTTCATAAAACTAAGAAAAAATATGGCCTGGCAATATAAGCCAAATGTGTGCCGTAAAAATAAAATAAAATGACCTTTCACCTCTGTGTGCACTGATGACTTTTAATGGCAGCAGGTGTTGTCAGAGGGATAGTTTGACACGGTGTAAATCAAAGCACAATTATGAGCTTGGACAACCACTGGCCGGGTTGGAGGGACAGTCAGCCCAGAGACCTTTATTCCCCTCTGTTCCTGCAACTTCTCCCTCTTATAACAATCACAGCTAGCGTGATTTAGGTGTGTGTTGCTCATCGAGGAGAAGCAAGAAATCTGGACCCTGCACTTCCTCATCTTTCTCCTTGTCCACGATATTGCCCGAGCCGTATTGGCTAGCAGCCCTCTCCAACAACTCCAAGGTCATTTCGGTTTGACAAATTACTGGGCCAGCTTTATAATGCAACGAGGCCTTGAACCAATATAAACTGGGATTTTTTTTACTGCTGACCTACCAGACCAGCAAATCATTATGCTTAATTGACCCGGGATGAAATGTAGTGTGAAATTTCAGCCCTTGGGTTTTCCAGTCAACCTAAATGAATTACTCAACATTCACTTAAAAGCTCTGTGCACACATACACACACATCATGGAAACACAATGTGCTTCATCACCCCCAACATTGCTCATCTGCTGCCTTTTAAAGGTGTCACTTCTCATCTCGGCTGCACTAACTCTCCATGGAGACAAGAACACCTGTCCACACACACTCACAGAAACAGACCAGTGTACACATACACAGGTACTCTATTAGGGTAAGAATAACAAAGATCTGAGGCACTATAACGCACACAGGGACAATTACGCACTGCACCTCTATAAACTTATATGCTGGCACACTCTTCCACACAAGGTCTCTCTGCACACACACACACACCCTTGGAGCAATGCGTGTCATTGGGAGAACGGTGGTGGTGGTGCACAGTGAAGCGTATCCTCTGGGCTCTATTCCTCATTCAGTGTGTGAGCTCTCCTGTGACCCTGTCTCTGTGAGTTTGATGAATGCCGCACATCTGCCCTCCTGAACCACAGAGACTCTGTCTGAGGGCCCCACTGCCTGGAAAGTAATGGCCACTGTTCTACACCACTGGCGCACACAAACACACACACACACACACAGAAACGCACAGATGCTCACACTTTACACATAAGCATGCATAAAGTATGGAGTAGGCTACTCGCGCTTACCCACAAGCAGTCGCTCATACACACTTGCACAGGCTCCAGGCATACACACACGCATGTACATTTATCCCACATACAGTATGTATGTAAAAATGCCAATAAAGTTTTTATCTGGTTTACAAACGTGTTGGGTTTGCGAATTGATGGCTGTTATTGTACTCCACGGATGTGGTTAACGCTGCTCTTCTGCCTGTCTTGGCCTCCGCTTGGTTAGATGTTTTCTTCTAAATATTATTGCTGTTGTCATTTCACCTAGATGGAGAGTACATTATCATGTAGGTGGAGAGGACATTCCATTCACTCCATTTTTACATGTCGTACAGCAATGTAATGTCATTGTTGTTTGAACTAGCGTTAAATGTACTTGACAGCCTTACACAGGCAGTGTATAGGAACTCATCAGACACTGAGATCTATTTTTGGCTGGTGTTAAGCTAGCGCAATTGTCAAACACATGCTCGTTTGCAATTTTTGTTTTCAAACCCTAGTTGCAGGATTGGTAATTTACCTGTTTTTATATGAGGTCGCTTGCTCTGAGGTGGGACGGGTGGCAAAATGACCATTTCAGTAAGACTAACCAAAAGTTGGTGTTAGCGGAAATGTGGTTGATTATGGCATGGAATTTGACAGCGGAAGTGCAACCTATCTAGCCATGACGAACAGTGCCCATATGCACATGGAACAAGAGATGTGTGCTTTTTGTGCCCGTAAATTTCGTATTTAGGAACGTCAATCCCCCCCCCCCACCCCGTTTCATTTGATTAAAAACCAAGCATAACCGAGAGGAGGGGAGGCTAAGGTTGTTGTTTTTTTGTCATACCCAGTGCATTCACCAAGTCGTCAAGACTATCTATAAAGGGTTTGGCTCGTGAGACCACTTTGAAATCAATCTGAAACCAAAGCCTAAAAGATCACGTAGGCTATATGCCCATCATGGAATGAGAGATGAGGTAATCCGGTGACACTCGTATTTTGAAACGTTTAAGTTATTTTCCTGTAGCAACTGCTTGTTTTTCGTCTTATTAAAAAAACAAGCCCTTATAGTATATCCCTTTGAGCATGGTGAAGTTATTAATTACACTCTGGATGGTGTATCAATACACACAGTCACTACAAAGATACAAGCGTCCCAAAGATACAGGCGTCCTTCCGAACTGTAGTTCCTCAGGGATTTCACCATGGTGACTTAAAAAAAGAGTTTTATGGCTGTGAAATTGAGAAAACTGAGGATGAATCAACAACATTGTAGTTACTCCACAATACTAACCGAAATGACAGAATAAAAAATGTTCCAGAACATGCATCACATCAAAGCAAATGTATTTATGAAAGTGTGGTGCACTTGTCAGTTAACTTTAGTTCTGAAATAACTTCATATTTCCAAGTTCGTAGATATTAGTTTAGAAAGACGTGAAACTGGCATGGGAGCTAGCAAGCTACCAGCTAGCTATAGCTGCTTGCCAAAGGTAGAAAACGGTTGGATTTGACCCAAAAATCGACCAAACTGTTTCAATATTACTGTTGCTGGCTAAATAATTTCATCATGCTTTGTGATGGACCCTTTTTTATGCTGTTTTGGTCCACACAACATGTCTCTCACCTACAGTAGAACCTGATGAACAATATGGGGGGAAACAATAAGCCACTGTCATGCTTTTTTGTCCTACCAGATCCACGGTGAGAAGGTTCTAGCTATTGTATCCCTCTGTCCTTCAACTCTTGTTGGATGTTGATGTCTGGTTTATCAGGTCCCAGGCTCCCATGACTGTTATGATAATTTTTGACAAGTTAATTACAATTAGCTTTTTGCTTTAGCGCCATCTGTACCTGATAGAGCAGATCTAGTCGCACGTGCGGACGTAAGCCATCTAGCGCGAGAAACATATTGGGAGGGAGAATAGAGCAGACCCAGAAGTTCTGACTGAACACACATTTGAGCGGCCCAGGACGGTCCATTTACTTTGTGCTGTTGCCATTTATGCTTTGATATCCTGCGATTTTCATTGGAGCAGTTCCCCCCCTCATAGCATATCTGGCATAACAATCCAAGCAATGTTCACACGGCCTATGCGCCCGTGGAGGCAGAGCTGCTGCTGCTGGCAGTCACTGAAGGGCAGAGTAGTAACAATATATTTTTCAAACAGGAAAACATACACATTTAGCTCACTTTTATGAGCATTTAAAACATAATACATGAATTATATTTTTAAAATAATGTTTTGACCAATCACATGTGTTTCTTCTTTTTTTACCAATTACAAGTGGGGTGCCGCCCCTAACGTCTTAATGGGGCAGTCCGCTGCCCAGCCGAATTGGTGTTGATGACAATGCAAAGACTCAATAACCGACAGAACTTGAGAGAAACACATGCATTAATAAGCCATGGAACGCCTTGATTGGCCACTGAGTGGCCAAGCCCTTGTCATACCTACAACTTGTTTTTTTAATCAAAACCCAGCCCTTTCGCACTAACGTCAGCTATTGCGTTCATAATAAAAACTGTGAAAATAGCAAAAATATCTCTGATACACCTCCAGTCCTACAGCGCTACTGTCAGTGCTTAGATTTACCATTGCATTAGATTTGTTAAAATAGAGCCCACTATCACAGGGGTTGCCGGATATCTATCCGTCGCTCAGGGAGTCAGCAATTTAGTTGCCCCTGCTACCTGCTGATCTCCCAGATAATTAGTGTGTATAAGGAGCTGCTAATTGCACTTCTCACTAATGATTTATGGGATTTGGAAAGAGGGGGAGATGGAGGAGGGGTGGGGGGGGGTGGGTTGTAAGTCGGTGCTGGTGCAGTCAGAGGTTGTGCGGCTGGGGGAGGGAACATGATTGATGAAGACTGTTTGGATCCACTGTCAGCTTAGAGAGACAGACCTCCACCATCAGCAGCAGACTGGGGGCTGTGGTAGGACAGGACAGGTATGGCTCTGGAACAGCCAGGCCAGGGACACACACATCAACACTGGTCAGCTGTTCTCACACACATGCCTTTATGTACCACCACAGTGTTCATGACACTTATACAGTATGGTGGTAAAGGCACAAATCCACACGTCAAAAAAAGAAGAGAAAGGAAGCTAACACAATTATCTGACACTTACTCTTGCACGCAGGAGCCACACACTCATAGTTATTCACTCAGTGAGTGATGACTGACGCAGAGGATATTACATGCTGTAATACATTTTTCTTTTACCCTTTCTGAAGGCACTGTAGTTATGAATAAATTATTCATACCCATTGACTTATTCCTCATTTTGTTATAACCTGAATAAATAAAAATTAATTACATTTGGGATTTTTCTTACCCATCTACACACAATACCCCATCATGACAAAGTGAAAACATGTTTTTAGAAATGTTTGCAGATGTATTGAAAATTATATACAGAAATGTAATTTACATAAGTATTCACAAGTAGTCAATACATGTTAGTCACCTTTGGCAGCGATTACAGCTGTGAGTCTTTCTGGTTAAGTCTCTAAGAGCTTTGCACACCTGGATTGTACAATATTTGCCCATTATTCTTTAAAAAATTATTCAGTCTGTTAAATTGGTTGTTGATCATTGCGAGGCAACCATGTTGTCAAGTCAAAAATGTAACTCGGGCACACAGGAACATTGACTGTCTTCTTGGTAAGCAACTCCAGTGTAGATTTGGCCTTTTAGGTAATTGTCCTGCTGAAAGTTTAATTCATATCCCAGTGTCTGTGCTTAGCTCCATTCTATTTATTTTTTTATCCTGAAAAACTCCCCAGTCCTTAATGATTACATGCATACCCATAACATGATTCAGCCACCACTATGCTTGAAAATATGGGATAGTGGTACTCAATAATGTGTTGTATTGGATTTGCCCCAAATATAACACTTTGTATTCAGGACAGAAAGTTAATTCCTTTGCCACATCTTTGGCAGTTTTACTTTAGTGCCTTGTGGAGTAACTACAATGTTGTTCATCCATCCTCAGTTTTCTCCTATCAGAGCCAATAAACTTTTTTAAAGTCACTATTGGCCTCATGGTAAAATCCCTGAGCGGTTTCCTTCCTCTCCGGCAACTGAGTTAGGAAGAACACCTTTATCTTTGTAGTGATTGGGTGTATTGATACACCATCCAAAGTGTAATTAATAACTTCGCCATGCTCAAAGGGATATTCACGGTCGGCTTTTTGACATTTTATACCCATCTACCAATAGGTGCCCTTCTTTGCGAAGCATTGGAAAACCTTCCTAGTCTTTGTGGTTGAATCTGTGTTTGAAATTCACTACTCGACTGAGGGACCTTACAGATAATTCTATGTGTAAGGTACAGAGATGAGGTAGTCATTCAAAAACTATGTTAAACACTATTGCACACAGAGTGAGTCCATGCAACTTGTGACTTTTTAAGCACATTTTTACTCCTGAACCTGTTTAGGCCTGCCATAACAAAGGGTTTGAATACTTATTGAGTCAAGACATTTCAGCTTTTCATTTTTTATTCATTAGTATTAAAAAAACAACATAAAAGGCTGACATTATGGAGTGTATAGGCCAGTGACACAAAATCTCAATTTTAAATTCAGGCTGTAATACAACAATGTTTTGAAAAAGTCAAGGGGTGTGAATACTTCCTGTGTGCACTGTATCTCTTTCTTCCTCCTTTCATCCCCCTCCTCCCCTCTCTCTCTTCACAGTTTTTACAGTTTGACAGTGAGCTGTCCTGTTTCAAGGAACGGCTGCACGAGCTGGAGATATCCTTTCCTCCCAGGTATGGAATCCTCTGTGTCTCCTTGTGAATCAATGTCTAAATGAACCATACCTATTCAACTCAAGCCACTCCTGTTATTTAGGAAAATACTTGTATATTATATTGTGTGTTTCTTCCATATTGGTATGGTACAAGGCACAATCAACACCAATTAAAACGATTGAGGTCTTCCAGAGCTGAAACCATCTATTACCCTGGACATTAATTGGTATCTGTATTGGTACCTACCTGTAACTATCTAAACTCAGATAAGAAATTAACGCCCCTTTTTCAAGACCCTGTCTTTCAAAGATAATTCGTACAAATCCAAATAACTTCACAGATCTTCATTGTAAAGGGTCTAAACACTGTTTCCCATGCTTGCTCAATGAACCATAAACAATTCATGAACATGCACAAGTGGAACGGTCGTTAAGACACTGACAGCTTACAGACGGTAGGCAATTAAGGTCACAGTCATGAAAACGTAGGACACTAAAGAGGCCTTTCTACTGACTCCGAAAAACACCAAAAGAAAGATTCTCAAGGTCCCTGCTCATCTGTGTGAACGTGCCTTAGGCATGCTGCAAGGAGGCATGAGGACTGCAGATGTGGCCAGGGCAATAAATTGCTATGTCCGCACTGTGAGACGCCTAAGACAGCACTACAGGGAGACAGGATGGACAGCTGATCATCCTCGCAGGAATGTCAGTGTTCTGCCATGGCCAGCGAAGAGCTCGGATCTCTATCCCATTGAGCACGTCTGGGACCTGTTGGATCGGAAGGTGAGGGCTAGGGCCATTCCCCCCCAGAAATGTCCGGGAACTTGCAGGTGCCTTGTTGTCATTGCAGGCAATCTCAACGCTGTGCGTTAGAATGGAAGACATCCTCCTCCCTCATGCGGTACCCTTCCTGCAGGCTCATTCCGACATGACCCTCCAGCATGACAATGCCACCAGCTATACTGCTCTTTCTGTGCTTGATTTCCTGTAAGACAGGAATGTGAGGGCTAGGGCCATTTCCCCCAGAAATGTCTGGGAACTTGCAGGTGCCTTGGTGGAAGAGTGGGGTAACATCTCGCAGCAAGAACGGGCAAATCTGGTGCAGTCCATGAGGAGGAGATGCACTACAGTACTTAATGCAGCTGGTGGCCACACCAGATACTGACTGTTACTTTTGACCCCCCCTCCCCTTTGTTCAGGGACGCATTATTACATTTCTGTTAGTCGCATGTCTGTGGAACTTGTTCAGTTTATGTCTCAGTTGTTGAATCTTATGTTTATACAAATATTTACATTAAGTTTGCTGAAAATACATGCAGTTGACAGTGCGAGGACGTTTCTTTTTTTTGCTGAGTTTATTACCCTGCACATTAATTGGTACCTGTATTGGTACCTACTAGTAACTATCTATTGTCCTGTATATTACCTACTACCCCTGTCTATTACCCCATAAAGGGCCTACTCTCTGCCCTTCACGATCATTGGCCATGAAATGGTGTGCCTATCCCTCATACCCTTCATCTTGCATTCTAACCATGTGTTTAGTCACAGTAGGTATTCACTTAGTTATCCAGGATTCAGTTAACGGTGTACAAATCCTTACTTTTTGGAAGGACTCATTCTATCCATTGGTAAGAATGTGTTGTAAAAAGAAGTGGACCTTACTACTAACCTTACTAAAGCACCACGTCACTGACGAGCAGAGTAAATCAGCAGTGCACAAACAGGCTGATGTTTTGCTCCATTAATGGTATGGGGCCTTAACATTACTCAATCAACCCTCTTGGGCCAAATGGCTTTGTTTGTGCCAAATATATGTTTGATGGTTATCAATTGTTTAGTATGATTGGATGTGCTTCTAAACTGCTCCCCTGGGTAGGTAGGTGTGTGTGTGTGTGTGTGTGTGTGCGCATGTGCGTTTGTATTTGTGTGTATGTGTGTGTCTGTTCTTGCTTGTGTGTGTGAAGAGCACTGCATTGATATTCCGTCGCGGTGGGAGTTGGGGGACCATGGAGAGGGGGGTCCTTCTCATCTCCTCTTCCTCAAACAAATGCATTTGCAATTAGCCCTTTTCAGAGCAGAGGGAGGGCAAGCACACACACCGGCCTGTGTGGGAATATGTTTTGGCGGTGGCGCGATAATGGCGCTTGACCTTTCACTCGTGACTCAATCAGTGCAGATAATGAAATGCTGTAATCAAACAATAATTACTTGATAAACTGCTCTGGTGGCGGGTGTGGAGCCGGACCGGTGGTGTGTGTGTGTGTGTGTGTGTGTGTGTGTGTGTGTGTGTGTGTGTGTGTGTGTGTGTGTGTGTGTGTGTGTGTGTGTGTGTGTGTGTGTGTGTCAAGGTCCTGCCAGTCACTGTTTTTAAATTACTCCGTGTCTTAATCAGGGACCCCATTTACATCGCTTTGCATAAGTGACATCTGGATTTATTGTCCTTTTACACTCGGTGACTTTTGCACCTATCTATCCATAATATAATATTGAATCATCGTCTCCCTGCCGAGTGAATGAACAGGCTTGCTGTGAAAGAATACGAATGATGTTCACCTAATGGGGACATGATGAATCAAATTGCTAAAACCTGGGCATAGCGTATGAAATTTGATTCAATCCACTCAGCGTCTGATACAAGCCACTTCCTTGTCAGTGGTTAATGAGTAGAAATGGCCTAGTTAAACTTAAACAACCCTCTCCCATTCACGTAACACACACTTGCACTAACACATTCAAACACCGCATACATACTTGTCCCCCTCCCCCTGTCAGATCATCCTTGTGCTCCATGAGCAATCAAGCACACAATGATTGTTCTCCATCACATAGCCTGCTCCGGAACAGCCCCTCACCATCTGTGAGGTTAATACTCCCCTTATCACAAGCCGCAGAGGCCCCCTGCACGCACGCACATACACACATGCTTGCTTACATTCAATCTCGAAATCAATAATGTTCAATATGGTTCATTCTATGAATTCATCCTGCATGTGGAAGTCTTTGTCCACCTGTGTAATTGGATAACCATAGCCTAGTTGCTGTAGGTCAGTTAGCATGTTGCCGGGGATAACGATGTCATCAAACCCTCACTTATTTTAGTTTTGGGATCAGGGTCGGTATTCTCAACGCGTCTCAGCGGAGGAGTGCTGGTACAGGATCAGTTTTGCCTGTTTAGATAATAATGAGTGCGATTGTATGGACGGCGGGGGACTGAGCTAAGATCAGCACTACTACTCTGAGACCGTTTATGAATACAGGGCCAGAGCTGTGTGTATGAGGTTGTGAAAATATGTAGCAGCGAGAGAGAGAAAAAAAATGATGATCCTCTTTCACCTCCACCAGGCTGCAGTAAAAACCACCCCAAACTGGAGGTTCCATTCCGTTTTTAGAATAAGACACTATAGTGTTATTGAGACTATACATTATTTCAGTGTCTGTCGCGCACGTTCTCGTGCATCATGTTTGCATTTCTGGAATGTGCTACAAGCTGTAGATATAATATCGCTCCAGCTTCAAGAAGCCGTCTGTCAAAGTTGGCCCGTGACATGTCTAAGCACTCGGCCACCGGGGTGTGGAATTTAGCCGTAGCCCGCGAGAGTTGTACCTGGTGCCAGCCGGCTGCCGCACGCTGATAGGCTGCGGGGTATCCCCATTCACACAGAAGCACACACACTCATACACACAAGTATGCTCAAATGCGATATCGGTTGGAGTTCAGTAGTTGGGAGGGGCGCAGTCTTTCAAGACGGGTTTATCAATTGGAAACGAACCTTGTGATAAAAATAGTTAGCCATCCACCCCCCCCCCCCCAAAAGATGATATTACAAAGACTATCATCTTTGTAACAAACGACAGCATGGACCCAAGACTCAAAATAACTGAATGGTGTACTTGAAATGGTACAATTCTGATTATGTTTGCTGGAATAGCATAACTAAGGTCATCTCCCCAAAACATCTGAGGAGGCTGAGTAACTTATGTTATTCATATATTTTGATTGATTTTAGGAGAATGCTTTTAGTACTGCCCGTTATCTGATTTATTTGCTCTTTTTTTTTTTTTTTGGTCTAAGATCGATGCAAAAATGTAATCTAAACCTGGAGCGGGGGGGAATTCAGTGAACAATGAGAGAGTAGGGGAAGAATGTATTCCTGCTTTAACCAGATTACCCTGAATGGGCTCGGAGGGAGCTTTTGAGCGACATCAGACAGACTGGCGTTCTAACTCTATCAGTGTACAGCCCCAATGAGTCGACTACTCCGAGAGGGAGGAGGAAAGAGGGATAGTGAGAGTGGAACAAGAGAAGGAGGGGAAGACACTTGAGCTAGGAAGGATGGCTCCAGTCCCATGAGTCTGTGTTTGCCAAGTCTAGACAGGCCAGGGGCGAGAGGAGCAAAGTGGCCAGGGGGTTGCGAGGCAGGCAGGGCCCGGGTGTGCGAGGAGGAGGGCTGATAAACAGTTGTCTCTTCACCGTTTGGTGTTTAACAGGAAGCCGGGAGCGCCCCGGGACCAACCTTGGCATGTTAGCATACATTTTTCCAAACATGGCGGGTCTATGACGATGGGCCGAAGACTGTGTGTGTGTGTGTGTGTGTGTGTGTGTGTGTGTGTGTGTGTGTGTGTGTGTGTGTGTGTGTGTGTGTGTGTGTGTGTGTGTGTGTGTGTGTGTGTGTGTGTGTGTGTGTGTGTGTGTGTGTGTGTGTGTGTGTGGTAGTGTGTGTGTGTGTGTGTGCCCTTGTGCATCTGATGGCCAGTGCAAGCCAAGTGAAGTCCTGTCCTCTGAAAGGTCCTCCTATACTGCGGTGGAGGCGCTTGACTGTTTATGGGGTACCAGAGATGTCCGTTAGCCACTGTTTCCTTTAGCGCCGCAAAAGAGAGATTCTAAGGCACGCACACAGCTGATATTGTTTGCTGGAGTGTCGATGAGATCGTGCGTTATCACACACAATCAGCTGAATAGGAACATTGTTTCACACTCTCAACACATCCATCGTTCTAACTGCTGGGGATCCATTGAAAATGTGGAAGGGGCTATTGTAGGATATATATGTACAATGGCCGTGTGTCTGTGTGCTTCTTCCCTGGGCTGATGCTTCGCTGGGATGAGAGGGAGCCTTTTGTTTAAATGGCTCTGGTACAAAGAGGGTTAAACAGACGCTCAAGACTTCCTCCTGAGTGGAAAGGGGGCTGCTGAATAGTTGCAGCTCTTCACCGATACAGAAACTCTTGCACAGAGTGTTGCAGTCGGTCCAACACACACACCACCACCTCTGAGCAACCTGTGGCATTTGACACTGTGTTTGTATTGGGCCAATGTTGTGGCGGAGAGCTCTCCAACCTTGAAATGTGGAGCAAACATTCAGGGAGTTTTATTGATAGCCGTTTGTGCGGCTGATCTTTGTGAATGAAAATTGAGGTGTGTCGCTCCTCGTTTCCGTCTTTGCTTTGTCAAGCCTCCCCTGGTAACGGTAAACAAATATGGCAGAGCGGGAGAGGTGAGTCATTTGGGAGGGAAAAAAGTTTACTTTACCGTAAAAAGAAAACAACCTGACGGCTAAGCCAATCCCTGCGTCCGTACAGCCCCATCGACACTGAGTCATGTGACATTAGCCCCATGATGCCCCTCCTTACCTCTGCCCGTGTGTCATTCATTCTGTAACCAATCTTATCTCTGGCTCCCTGCCCTGCCCATATTCACTAGTTTATATTCCCTTCGTTAAATACGGCCACACTCAATTGGCCCCTGTTTGGCTTGTCACTTATTTGTCATTATGTAAAACAAGATAACGGAATTTGGCCAGGAGATAGGAAATGTTGGACACAACAGAGCGGGGATGGTGCTCGACAGTGCTGGGTGACTGCAGCTTGGGGAGAAGAGCTCCCAACTGGCCTGGCCCGGCCCATTTCCGCTCTCTCTCTCTGGATGGTGAGGCTGAGTGATACCAGACCTGGGTTCAAATAATTGAACTTCCTTGTGCAATGGAACCTGTAGAATAGCTGCAAAAGTGCAAATGCAAACCCCACCCATCTGGCACGTTTAGAGCCAACTCTAAAAGTTTTTGAACCCAGGTCTGACTGACGCACAGTAGGGCTGGGTTTCACGTCGCCGATGCTTGGTACTGCTCAAACACACGACTGACCAGGCTTTTCACACTCACCAGAAAAAAACCTATGAGTGATGTTGCAGCAGGAAGTCGAACATTAAAAGCCCACATGAAGAATGAGTAATGGTGTGGTGGCTTTGAGAGACATGTTGGATATGTGGAAGTTCCCCGTGTTGAAGTCTGAACTTTACACTAGAGGTTATAACCCAACAAAAGAGGATGTTTTCAATTGTGTGCAGGTGCACATTTTGACTTCCTCATTTCCGATGCTTCCTGTCATCCCATAGTGATTCTTGGTTGCAATATAAGCATTGGCAACAGCTCACGGCTCCTTATAACCACCTTTATGAATGCATGTGAATATATTCACAGTGCACTATGCATTACCTACAGGTGGTTCATAGAAACTGTTAGCAGATCTGCTGGTGAACCTCTGGTCTAGGTAGTTAAGCCAGTTGCAGCAGCACCACAGTAGCCTACCTGAGGGACCGAAGTTGGGCCAGCGGAGTGTGTGTGTGGGTCTCCGTCTCACAGCGAACATGGCAGACTCATACACACAGGTGGGCAATTGTTGAGTTTATCAGCTCGGGCCCCATTTAATTAGTGTAATTAGTCTTGCTGCGGGCAATAAGAGACCGATAGGAGCTGACGGGCTCCGGCCGCGCACACCCACTAGCCCCGTTTGCTTTCAGATACGTTTGTATCTGCGCTAATCGGACACATTAATCACACAGGGCTCCCCAAAGCCGCCACTGATGTTTGCTGTTGCATTAGGACCTGTTATCTCAATTGGAGCCATTGGAGGGTGCGGTGAGGAGGGGAGGAGGAGTGTAGGGTAAGACTGCCTGCAGATAGACATTATCGTTCAATTGCCATTGTTGAGTATCGCTAATCCCCTTATACGGTGATTAATAACCTTTTCCCGATTTGTTATTTCATTATCAAAAACAGTTAGGTAATAGTGGTTTTGTTTTTTGTTAATGTGCTCCACAGCAATTTGCTACAATAGGTTGGTACTCCCTTACGATAGAGAGATCGCATAGTCATTTAGGGCCAGTTCACTGTATGGACTGGAGAGTCTGTAGCTAGGCCAACCACTGAAGATCGAGCCACTTTGATGACACTGCTCTTTTCCTCCCGCACTCTCGCTTTACTGTCGGAGCCCTCTCTATCCCCTCTCCTCTCTCTGCTGCTCGGCATCCCTCGTCCTATTCTTCCTCTCGTCTTTGAAAGACTTTCATCCGGAGGATCCCTCCATCAACCCTTCTTTAGCATACCAAAACCTGCTGCATTTCCACATGCTTTAACATGCCATTAATGCTAATTGGAGGCTGGAGGCTCTGTAAAGGAGCCCTCTCTGCAGGCCTGTTTGTTCACCCAGCAGGGGGGTGCTGTGCGCTGGCCGGATGTGGGTACCTCTCGTCCCCTATTCCCCCCCTCCCCCTCTGCCCCGCCCTCCCGTAGTCCCCAGTCTGTGGTCGTACTGGTCGCCATGGCACAACTGTAGCATCCCCCCTTGTGCTGTGGCAGCTGTGTGTGTGTGCGTGTGTGTGCGTGTGTGTGTGCGTGTGTGCGTGTGTGTGTGTGTACGTGCGCACCTCTGGAGGTGTTTACCAGGCCTCTGTTTGCGCAGTTGGTTTCCTGCCTGGCTACCTGAGAGTGACACAATCACCCTTCATGGCTTCAATGTGACAGTGTATGGCCTGCCCTGCACAGCATGGCTGGTTGGTTGGCCTAAAGAGGTGCCTGTGTGTGTCGTAGCAGCCACTAGTTAGCTAGGTGAATGTATCCGATAGCTGTGTGCTAGCAGCCTCTCATTCGGACCTATGGACCCATCTGACTGACTGGAGAATACTGGGAGTGGGGGGGGGGGGGGGGTCACATCACATTATGGTGTAAAACACACGTGCATACACAGGAAGATGTGTGCTCACACAAACATACACACACAGAAACATAATAATCGCACTGTTACTTTCAAGTCTTCAAACGTCGTCACCTGAGCGTCTCGACAATGGAGAATAATATCGGACGGCTGGGGTTATTTTGTCATTCGTTTATTACTGGCCCCGGGGGGGAAACGTGTGTTGCGTTACGCCACGGTGAGCCCTGTGTGTAGCACTGAAGGAGCAAATTGGATTGGTATTACAGTATGTAAACCCGGTCCTATCCTGATGAGCCGCACAAACAAATTGGATTGGTGGCATGTAAATCTAATGCAGTTTGATGAGCTGTAGGGCTAAATTGAATTCTCAACAATGTAAATCTGCATCGGCTCGATGAGGTTCCCGGCGGGCCCGGGCTACTTAAATCATCCGATTGTTCCTCCTGTTACCAGATACAATCTCACTTGGCCATTTGCCACAGCCCTAATCTCTTTTTGATGGCTGCATAGGGATGTAGAGGGGGAGGAGGGGGGAGAGAGTAGGGGAGATCCACTGAGCCTGTAAACATTTCTCTGATTGAGCCATCCATGTGTGTTTAATCAAAAGATGATTTCCAGACAGTCAAAGCTGTGTATCTGATTTAGATTCAGTGTTCTCTCCTTTTCTGTGCTCTAGCCCCTAACTAAGAATCCCTTTAACAATCCAATTTAGAATACACAGAATTGTCTTTTTGTATTTCTTCCTCTTTATTAACACAGAAGTCTTGATTATTGTATGATGATGGTGTGTTTTTTTTGGGGGGGGGTTTGTTTCAACAGTTATCCGTACAGTGAAGACAGCAGTCAGGGAAAGCAGTACATGAACACTAGATGCCCTGCCTGGTGTGACCGCGTCCTTATGTCTGCCACAGCTAAAGACCTGGTCTTAAAGGTGAGTTTTTAAGAAGCCTAAGACACATAGGCCAAAAACAGTCATTAGCAGACCATCACCCCGTGGTGTATCCCAGATTCATGTAGAATCTTGGATTGCCAATCGGGGATAGCGTCACACCCTTGGTCTATGGCATCTGCTCTTCCTCCATCCCTATTTCCTTCACATTCCGTCTCAACTTCTTCACCTCTCCTCCATTCTCTCTCTCTCTTCAACCCGCTCTGTTACTCTCACTTCTTCGCTCTCTCTGCTCTACTCTGCCAGCCTCCCAGATGGAGGGATTTACTGTGTGTGAATATTCATACGGTGAGTTTAAGCCCAGGGTCCACACAGACAGTATATATGTCCCCTATCTTCTAGCTTGCCAGCGAGCCATAATGGCCCTGTAAAGACAGAGATCTTGTGCTCCCTCTGTCTGCTCTTTCTCAGAGTCAACACAGTGGCAGAACCCAAAGCTGTGGCCCACCACCCTGCCTAAATCCAGAAGAGGCATTGTAAACTCTCAACCAATCTGCCACCACTCCCCTCCCTCCCCGTCAGCACGGCACCAGTTTGGGCTCCAGACTGTTGTCTTTCCCCTGTTGTTTGCTGGATTACTTGAAATATCTACCATGCTAGTCTCTCAAAGTTGTTCACGTCTGACTGTGATGTTTAGAGAACAAGGCGGATCTGGGGTTGGATAATGCAAAACTGTTTCTAAGACCTCTTCAGCACTTGGCATCTTCGCAAAGTGCATCTCTTAACATGTTTACGATCAGCCTAACTTACCATTTTCCATGTAACCACAACTTTAAGAACTGCATCCTTTTTTAGTAAGTTTTCCCTGTTGGTGGCGACTGTTGTCGTAAAAAAAAAACAACGTTTGTGTAAATCTGTCATTTCAGTTTACACGGAGGTGTCCCATTTTTCTTTTGTTGCTTTAATCAGCCCAATTAATAGATTGAGTTTGTCCACCTATTTGATTGCTATGCTTTTTAAGGTGACAAGAGGAGAAATGTATTGTGTCTGAAAGTGCATACTCACACTTGATTAAGCTGGAGATGGTCCATGACAATAGAGCTGTTGGAAGGCATCTGGTGTGATAAATGAGACTAGATTACACCGGCGAGGCCAGCTGTAAATTTAAGTGAAGGCAGCCACCTTGACATGGCATGGCAGATGTTCAGTAGGCACAAAATTGTCCAAAATGGGGTGAAACCGAGAGAAACAGCCTGAACATGTCCACTGCAAAACGTTTTGCTACGGTGTGCCCTATTGAACATGTCCCTGTACGGGGAGGAACTTGCCGTCCATGGCGACGAGAGAATCTTTAATGAACACAACACCAGAGCATCCCTTCCTCCACAGGAGCACCTCTCTTCTGTACTACTGTAGTTGTGCCTGCCGTTTATCTGATGGTCTGGGGGTGTGCAGGAGTCTCTAGGATAAAAGCCCGGTCCACTTCACAGTGGGAGTCTGCACACAACCACACTCACATCTCTGAGCTCCAGAACACAGAAGGGAGGAGAGGAAGGAAGTTGGCTTTCTAAAATATAACAATTCCATACTAGCCTTTCTTCTCATCTGCTGTGGCTTTACAAGAAGGTTTGGCTAATCCCCCTTTCCAAAACACTTGCCCTCATCATTAGTTTTAAAAAAGAGACAAAAAGGCTATACATTGTCCATAAATAGTAGTTCTACAATTATTTATTTTCTCAATTACAGGTTAATTGCTTGTAATGTAGGGGAGCCTAACGTTAAAATGTTCACAGATTGGCTGATGATGCACTGAGCATACGCACGTGCGCGCACACACACACACACACACACACCACAGACAAACACACACACACACCACAGACACACACACACACACACACCACAGACAAACACACACACACTCAGTCACTCCAAGACAGCGTTACAGATTGTTGAGACATGGGCCTGAAAAACAGGCGTCCACGTGGCATCGTCTATCATGGCATGGTCGGTTAACTCGCCGCCATGTTATTTTCTGCTTGCCGAGCCCTAACACACCAAAGGTTGCCCGCTGCCTGCGCGGCACAGCGCCGGAGGGTGGATGTGCGGTAATGAATGCTCAGCGGAGCGAGCGCTCTGTTTCTGCCGGAGGGCCCCCGGTAATTTGTTTATCTGTCTAAAGATTATGCAGCTCGAAAATCCACAATTTGATGCTGTCTTTGTAAATGATCAAGTCTCTCTGTGATGAATGTATCCCGGGCTCCAGGAGTCAGCGACTTGTGCGTTTGGCAGGCGGTTGGGGAAAGTGTCGGTGCGTGGCCCTATAGAAAGGTAGAGTGAGGTACCCGGTGCACGCCAGCGCACCAGTGACCTTAGACTAGCAGGATAGGTTTGAAGTTAATTTGGATTTAAGTTTCTGGTCCATTCTGAAGCTACTCGTTGTTTCTTCTCAAGTGGAAGCGCTGCGCTCACCTAGTCACAACTGACGGCTCTCAGGCTCTTTAAAAAGTCTTCAGTTCTACCAGAGAAATGATTTATTATAGTCCTGAGGCCTGAGGTTTATGTCTGTGTTTTGACACTTCCTTTGTGTGAAATATGGAAACATGATTCATTCATATGCTGTATGAGCTCATTTGTTTGGGAGGTAAATATGGTCTTAGTAACTGGTTTCCTTACAGTTCCTGTCCATTCACTGTATTCAATCTTCAAGTAAAATGTGCAATATTGACTTTCTTAAGTTGTATTAACTCTGTTAAAACTCTGCTGTTAGTTATAAATCAGTCATATGTAATCAACTGTAGGCTCCTTCAGGTTCAGGTTTAATGACACCGCTTGAAATGTCTAAGATAAGAATTTTCTTGTAATAACATTGTTAAAATGAAATCAGAATAATGCTTATTTGACCTCGAAATGGCAACAAATAAAATTATTTGGCACACTGGGAGGAACATTTTTCTCTTTCGATTATATTTTAGTTATTTGTTTACATTTTTATACTACTGTTAATATAATTATTTTCATGCATTTTTTAAATCTTTTTTCTCAGCCTGAAAATGAGGAGAAGAACTTGGTCTATGACAATATAGGGCCCAACGTCTGCATGGGGGACCATAAGGTAACATCACAGGCCTATTCCACCTCTGGGTTGTGTTGGGTTGTTTTGCCTGTTTGCGGGTATGGGTGGTTGTCTGTCTGTGTATGGATTTGTATGTGTGAAATTGAGTACATTATTTCATCATGTTGTTTCAATTGAAAACTAAGTTTGCACTTTGTTGGAATTTGGGATTTTCAGATATTTTCAATGAATGGAATTCAGTATAGTCCTTGATTTTAAAGAATATGACTAGTACCAACTGACTGACCTTATCATAACCAAAAACTAGTACTCCACTGACCTATTACTGCAATTGCCTATGCATGTGCCTATAATGAAACCAAAAGTTGGCTGTGAACAGTCATATTGTGATCAGACTGTATTTTTTCATGCTGACTTTATGGATAGTATTTAACACAGTCCCACGAGTCTGTAGTGTCAGACAGTGGCTGTTAGGCTGACAGAGAGAGAGGCGCCTTAAAGCTGAACTCCTCAGTCTTTCATCATTACTTACTGTGGACTGGACAGTAGTGTATGTGTGTGTGTGTGTGAGGGGACCTGGGTACAGAGAGATACTCCACCAGACCTAGGCCAAGAACCTCATGCACCCGCTAAAATCACATTCTGCTATGTTTACATTTTTTCCAATGTAGTTAGCACGCAGGTGAAAATATGTGCCCCCCCCCCTGGTATGTGAGTTTAGGGTGCGTGTCTTTGTGCGTGTTTGAGAGCTTTAAACTTGTATTGGCCCCATTTGCCTTTGACCCTTCACACTCAGGGCAGGACTGCTGCTAACTGGCTCATTTGTCTCTGTGTTCCTCTGTCTGGCAGCCTGTCTACCTGTCCTTTCGTTTAACAACCGGGGCAGGTAAAGCTAATGCAAATAAGCACAAGTGTTGTAACGTGCAGTGATGTCTTGGTAAATATTTTTATTTATTATTAATAAATTATAGATTTTTACCGTCATTATTATTAATTAGACTTTGGTTTCCTACATTTTTTGCATTGCATTTTTTTAGTTGTTTGTATAATACATAACTGACGCTGAGGCATAATTCTCATTGCGTCTGTTTTTTTCTTCTTTATTTTGTCAGGGAAGTGGTGCCAAAGGGTGGAAAAGATATCTGCTTGAAGCGCCTCTGTGAGAAGAACACGAGAGTTGGACACAGGATACACACAAACGCCACACACACACACACACACACACACATACACTGAAGACCCTATACAGACTTTTCAGCAGTGCTGACCAGTTGCAGTCGTTCTAACACCTCATTCATACAAGCTGTTGTTTTTCCACACAACACGTCAGTATCTGGACTACCCACCCGAGACATGTTTGCGATAAGACACATCTTACTGACCTCACAATTGCGACGCACCCTATTCCCCCAGAGAAAGGAAGGACAACTATTTTCCATGTCACAGCCTTGTTGCCAAAACTCTAATAGAAATTAGTCATAACTACATTATTTTAGATACCATATTTGCAATTTTAGGTACGCCTCTAACATAGAAGCTACTTCCATACAGTATGTAAGATGTTTTTAAAAAGTGCAATGCAAAAAAAAATGTATATCTATATTGTTAGGCTTATTTGTACATTGGACAGTATAACATAGAGTTGTTGATGGTTTTAGTGCTGTTCTCTCTCTTCTGACCAAACTGTGTGGTCCCACTGTTTTAGAATAGATAAATATTTTCACTTAATTTCATTTTTATTTTATTTTCTTGTTGTTTTTTTTATTTGTCATTGCTGACTTGTGTGCATAACACTGCCATGCCTCACATCAGCTGAATCTCATTTTATATACTGTACTTTTTAAAGAGATAATTTATCATTCTTACCACAATTGTTATGCTGAAGTATATGGAGACAATATGGCTGCTGGGTGTTTCATCAGCCATGACCTTTGAATCTAACATTACAATGGAGAGAAGAAGAAAAGAAAAAAAACTTTTCAGCCAACATGATTTATATAGCCTATCCAAGGATCTTTTAAGCAGTGCCATAGACCATGTAAGTATATAAGATATTGTTTCATATATAGCAGTCCCACATTATTTCATTATTATTATTCTAACTTATTTCTATGTAATAATATTATGGTTCTGAATGTGATGTTTTTAGATAGGCTTGGGTATCTATTTTTGTTACTGCATTATGGTGCCAAGTATTGTACAAAGAAATGAATTGTGTAAGAGTTAACATAAAATAGTTAAGTACCAACTGATAGATAAAGGTATTGATTATACATTGTAAAAAAAAAAACAAAAAAAAAAAAAGCTAAAGTCGGTAAAGACCAGGAAGAATTGCTTTTGTATGTGGCCTTCAACAGCCTTCACAGCAATGTTGCAAATTAAGGTCCTCTCATCGCTCGTTCGAGCGTTAAAAAGCGATTAGGGGAGGCTGTTGATGAAACGCGAAGGTTTCCTTTTATTGATTTAATTTACTACACTACAGAGTTCAGACTATGTGAAGCCGTTAGATTGATCCAAGATTTTATTTTTTTTCTTCATCTAAATCACCGCAAGTGGAAATGATTTTGTGACTGCCGCTGAATTTTTGTCGTCTTAGCAGTGTGATTTGATTCGTAGGCAAAAACTGCTTGTTTTTCCCGCTGGTCACGTGATGAGAAGCTGCAGTTCACTTCTTTCAGCAGATAGAGATTCTATACCCCATTGACGTCATGGCCTCTAGTGTTGGTTATGCGGTTCTCAAGCAATAAAACCATTAGAACTCAATGGGTGTTTTGTCATCATTCCACCGCATCTATCACTTCAGCATTGCCTACCGCACAACAAGATTTATTAGGTCTTGTTTATTTGTAAAAACTTGCTCAACATGCATGCGTGGCCACAATCGTACAGAGGCTAGGTGCACGTAGAGATGACCGTTTTCAAAGATGTTCGTGGTATCACATCAAGTTAAACTATGCAGCTTTAACGCCTCGATCACACCTACAGAGTCATCGCGCAAAATGAACGCAGCATCATCTGGGCATGTGTGCAACAAAATTTCAACGTTCACCTTCTGCTACCATTTCTGTCAAGCCGTTCGATACATCCAATTTGTGCTCCACAGAACGAACTGCATCTGTAATACAATGGTGCAAGGCAAACACGGCGTTCCATTGAAATGGGCGTATTTCTTTCTTTTTTTGACCAAAATGCTTGGCGTTATCGGTGTGATCGAGGTGTAAGTCTCCACTTTGGTAATTCTAGTCCTATGGATATTGCAGCTCGACTGGCCTTCTTGGCCTATTATGCTGCGTTTACACATGCAGCCCAATTCTGATCATTTTTCGGTCTATTGACCAATCACATCAGATATTTTTCAGAGCTGATCTGATTGGCCAAAAATACCAATTAGTGGAGGAAAGAAGGTCAGAATTGGGCTGCCTGTGTGGACATTTTCCCGTGTTAGACATATATAGAAAACAGTTATGGATTAATGAAAAACTGCCAATTTCTATATTTCAAGTAAGTTAGAACCAGTGCATTTATATAATAACCAATGAATGTAATAGGGCAATAGTGAAACGTGGTATCAGATATCTGAAATGCATACAAAATACAGTACAATATGCAGTTTAATTAATTAGCCTGTAGGGGCATAGCACTATGGACATTTTATATATTTTTTTCTGAAAATGTGTTGATTTGTGCTTTAAATATAGCCTACATTGTAGAGTAGTCAATCTCTCTCCTATTTAAGCATGAATGAGCCCGAATCAATCAATATGACCAAAAGTCCAAACTACACTTCAGAGCGTTAGGTCCAAAGAAAATCACTATTTCAAAATAAACTGTTCTGAGATGTGTGAAGTCTATATACTTGAAAAGGGATAACGTAGTCTACACACTTCAAACTCTAATAATTGCAAACATAATGTAGGCTATAATTTGGGGTTGTAACGCAAACATATGGAGGCTATAACCTATAAACAACCCTCCATTCCAATGACCGTATCTGGGTTTCTGAATGTAGACAATTTCGTTTTTGAAATGTTGAGAAAATTGAAAAACAAATACGGATTTTATATGTAGCCTATATATTCATGGAACTCCCTGTAATAGACATTGCATTGTTTAGACCAAATCAACAACAACATTCACATCACCGTTGTAAAAAATAAAAGTATAATATTGAGATTAACATTACAAGTAGTCGAATGTCAAGTGTAATTTATAGTTTGTCCTTGTTGGCCAATTTCACAAGACCTAGGCCTATTCGTTTAGTATAGGCCTATACTTTCACCAACGCATCTAACATTGAGTTATTCCATCTTGCGTAAGCTAGGTTTACAAAAGTGATCCAAAACATCCAACTGTCTTGAATAGAAGAAGCAAACAGGTTTCCGTTAATTATAATTTATTAGACCCGTCTTTCTCAGTATTTGAGTGGGTCCCGATCAATGTCAAAATACGTGGTTATTCAATGAAGAGTAATTTCAGTGAAGATAAACTGTTCAAAAACAAAAGCTTGTTAAATAATTTATTCATAATACGTTTTTTTCTTCCATCTTCGCAGAAGTAATAATACTCTCTTATTCCAACATAAACGATGGTCCAGTTCTCTTTGTTTGATGAGGTAAAACATAAATTCCTTCAAATTATAGAACGGAGTTGAAATCGTTAAAACAAGCTTTTTACATGATAATTTACAACATTTGCATTCATACATTATGTACCTGTATTGAATTTAGAATGGTAAAAGGTGGAGAGATGGGTAACATTATTCGGCAATAATATAACAAAATGAAGCTATAATATTGCGAGGGTATATGCTCATCGGGATTTGCGGGAAAGGCTGCCATGTCTTGTTTACATTGGTTTAATAACATAACTTACTCAGTAAAAAATATATACATCTCACTTACATTTTCGTTTGTACAACATAAATCATTCACACCACCCATCAGCGCCCTTTCTTTCCATTTGAACAATTTATACCCTGGTTAAATTAGCTTTAGAAGCACCATGGAGTGTTTCAGTCTCTTCACGACATGTTGTCACTGTCATCACAAGGTGTCCGAGCTATTGCTGCATGGACTGATCAGGGAAAGGTTTGTAGCCTTGTGCTTTTTCAGAAGTCTTGTGATTTTTTCGTCGTCTGAATTAGGGTCCAGAGGTTTGTTGTACTCGTCATCATCCTCATTGTCCGAGCTTTCCTTCATCTTCTCAGTTTCAGAATCATGTTTCTTTTTGGCTGTTGCCATTTCCGCTGCGTGTCTCTTTCGCCATTTGGTTCTCCTGTTTTGAAACCATACCTATTGGGAGAAGCAATAACATACAATTAAACACTTAATAAATACAATTATAAGGCATACTTAGTGGGTAGTAATTATTCTTCCAACATAAAAGTTATTACTATCTGAGTTGGAGCCAAAAACAAACATGATGTTACTAATAGCTCCAATTGCATAATAATGAAAACATAACAGCATAGGCAAATACCACCAATGTTAACAATATTGGTAATAATAATAATAATAAGCCTGCTAATAATAATAACTGAGAAAAACACACATTACACACACAACTGCCACATACCAATTTTCATTTTAAAACTATTAACATTTAGGCTTATAAATGAATTCATGTAAAAACAATATTTTAAAAAGACTCAAATAATGATACACACCTTGACTTGACTTTCAGTCATTCCTAAAGAGTAAGCCAGTCGAGCTCTCTCTGGGCCAGCAAGGTATTTCGTCTGTTCAAAGGTTTTCTCCAATGCAAAAATTTGCTGTCCAGAAAAAGTTGGTCTGGAGTGTTTTTTCTTTCCATCCTTGTCGAGCATCATGTTTGCTTGAGCTACAAAAAAGATTGAAGAGTCTAGTCAAAAATATGTAAACACAACAGTGATTAGTATTTCATCATCAGTAGTAAACAGTTGTCACGAGTTTACTCCTGGAGAGAGACATCGTGTTGACTATCATAGCTAGGCTTAGAATATGCATTAAAACGGAAACCAATATAAATGGATAGCCCATCGAATTCGTTATGTATAGGTAGTTAATATAAGTTATTTACAAGGAGAACCAAAACATAGGTTACCGAACAAGTAAACAAGTATCCTAGGCTATTCAAGAGATGTCTACATTAAAAAAGTAAAACATAAAGATTTGTATAGCTGCATTTAAACATTTTTGCACTATACACAGCCAGATAACAAGCGTACCAGGACAGGGCACTCGTGGATCCCTCCAAGGGGAGCTCTGCATCACTCCAGGCCAGAATATGGGTGCTCTTCCTGGGAGATCCGTCAGGGGCTTCGGGTACCGAGAAACGGCTGCTGGGTTAAAGTACATTCCTGCGGTGGCCAAGCCGTTTATCCTTGGAAAGCCCGAGAGCAGCTGTCCAGCTGAGTTGATAGGTCTACCCAAGATATCGCTAATTCCATGTGGTGTCCCCAGGGCAAGCTGTGTGTTCAAATTATTGAGAGAAGGCGCCTTGAAGCCCGCATGATTCTGCAAAGTGTAGGGAAATAAAGACGTCTTCATCTCGGTCATGTTGTGCAATGCTGCCAGCGGTGTACTGCCTAGGACGAAAGCACTCTGCCTGTTCGCATCCATCTGCCCAACAGCTAACATTTGGGAGCATGAACCACCAAATTTGCTCGAGTAAATATAATAATAAACCGGAGAAAGTAATAAATATAAAGGCGCTGAACTGGTCGATAAGCAAAGGCCACTAGAGGAGCTTCTGAAGTATATCCTTGGATACCGCAGCCACTGGTTGAAACTTCAGAAAACAAAAACACTTCTTTAGGAGAGAAATTATCTTGCGTTATCGGACAAGAGTTAGATTTTTTTTGTAAATGTCTCTCCGGTTCAGACTGTCAATAGTGAGTTTGCCGCATGCGTCCACATCGAGAATCCTCTAGCAAGTCGAAGGATCTGATGATGTTTTTTAGTGGTTTTGATGGTGACCATAAGGGTCGGCTTTCTTCGTAAATTGACTCGAACTATGGCGTGAGTGAAGCGGGATGCACTGATAACCGTGCAGCAACCTGCATGCACATATTTCCCATTGGATAATGTTGAGGGGGAGAGCGCTCTGATTGGAGGGAACACACTCGGGTACTTTGCATGTGCGTCCCTTGGACAAAGCCACACTCTATCAAGATCGTCTTGTACTGCTATTAATGATGCATCATACGGTAGAAATCATTGTTTCAAGATTTGACAAATACGATTTATTTACAATATAACCCATTACCGATGACAATGTAAGTACATTAAACTCAATACAACTATGCTGTATGGTGATTTCATTGTTACCAGTGATTTGCAGGAGGTTCAAGATGCGATTATAGCCTTTGCATTTCTAGAAGAGGCATCCAGTATTTATTGAAAAGCATTCTTTATGTTTTTGGATTGTGGATGTATAACAAGCGTATAGACTAGGCATACTTCACTAAGGTTTACATTTTAGAAAAGTATTAATCAAATCTATTTCAGCGCAAGATAAAATTAACTGACCACAATAATGGATTATTTTGCAGCCAAGTATCATCTTAACTTTACACTAAATTCCTATTTTTGCTATTATTCGTAGCTTACATGGTCTGTTTTAGAAGTCGAAATTAATAACGGATTCATTGTGCTGTTTAGTTGTTGTGGGGTCATCTTGATATGGTCTGTAAATGCGGTAAACAAATGTTTTAGACCTATATACAATTGTTATATACATTTTTTTATATATATATAGAAATTACCATTATTTTGGTTTCGTGTTATGTTGTAAACCTTTTTTTTATAGTACGGGTCAAGACAAACATAGTGAGTCTTAAAGATGGTATCACTTGGCCTACTCAATAGAAAATCAGATAAGCGATTGTATCTGTATCACTGTCACTGGTCAGAGGCACCGATATCTTTACCCTGGTAGCCTTCATCGTGTCCAAACTGACAACTAAAACCGTGTAACAGATAGACCTGTCTTTTTTTTCATTACTCAAATTATCATTGTTGTTTTTGCATTATTTCCGTCATGAGATAGGACCTGGACTGAGGAAACCGCGTGGCTCTAGACGTCATAAAATTGAGTGCTGCTTCAAGCCTCCGCGCTAATATTTTATGGAGATGTATGAATGTTGTTAGAGTGAAATATGGCCAAGTTAGTATTTGAAGGGTTCAGCAAATGCACCTTGGACCTTTAATAAACACAGTATGTTCATTCTAAAGGGTTTGAAAAAGTAAAGGTTTTCCAATTTTGCACATCATTTCTTTAGGCAATTTAGTTAACAATAGGCCTATAAATTATATAGGGGCAGAGAGATAAAACGAGTCTATAGTTAAGTGACATTTTCAAGCGCGTTAAAAACATGAATAATACTATAAATGGATTTCACATATTTGTTTGTTCATTGTCATTATTTTAGGTCATATTATCCACAGTCAATATAATGTTATTGACGACCTGTTTATGTAACTATTTAATCGGAAAGGACAAGTGATGAAAACATTCGTTTTCACAGTCATTGGAATGTTCAATACACCAGACACTGTTTGACTATTAGGCAATAATAAATCCGAAAAAAAACAACGTTAATTTCACCTACAACCACTGGATAACTGCAATTCCACAGAGAATAATGTAAGAAAAGACAATCTACTTTTTTTAAAACATATTGTGAAATGATCAATACTTTGTGATTGAATAATCCTTTGCCCACTGGTAGCCTATGCATGCTCCGTCTTGATGCATCAGCCTATGCCAGATAGTGGCACATTTACAGGCCATAACTAAAATGGGGCTATAGTTTCGTTTAAATTCATCATTAACAAATGTTTTGTATCTATTATTTATCAACCAGCTTTTTGGAATGCATTCTCCACCCCAGTATTTCTATTACACGTGTGCACATCAGTCTGTGCATTTGTAGGCCTACTAAGCAGCACGGTCAATTCAAAATCTGCTCAAACTATCTATATCTTGACTTTAACATAAACGTACTATATTTGCACTAACTACAGGAGGCCTTTATTATGGAGTTGAATTATAGGTGCATTACAACTTATTCATTGTGAAAACTCGATATTATATCAGATATTTGAATTATATCCCCCTGTAAACGCATTAGTTTGTTATTACAAGTATTACAAGCATTGAAGGTAGGCCTATTACAAATATATATATATATATATATAATAGGCCTACCTTACAATACAATATATATATATTTCTTGTTGTTATTATTAATCATCAATATAAGTCATTGACTGTTGTTTACAGCGGGAAGGGTAACCTGTACGCAATAGGCAAGTGTGCCCATCACATTACATGTAAAACAAAAAACTAAATATACTAATTAAAATTATAATCGAACATTTTAATGTTCAATTTAATGAATTCGTTGTTATAATTGTTTTATCTCATGATTGAATTAAATGGAAGATTAAAGCTAATGCCAATCAGAAAAAAAGCTGACGTCAACTATAACATTGAAGTAAATAAACCATTTTACAAAAATGCCAGAGGCACGAATCCCAGATTTTAGTTTCGAAGAGCCCCCTCTTGGCGTCAAGAAGAGTTGTTTATCAGAGACTATTTCATAATTTTCTCCAAATTAAATCCAAGTAAGTAGGCTAAAATAAAAAGCCTAGGCCATCACCCACTAAATTCATAGTATTATAACACACACACCCTTGAGCAGAGGTGTAAACTAACTAAGTAAAAATAGTTTTAAATAGGTTACTACTTAAAGGCCCAGTGTGCAGTCAAAAACGTGATTTCCTGAGTTTTATCATCTATATACATTTCCACAATATGAGGTTGGAATAATACTGTGAAATTGTGAAAATGATGATAATGCCATTTTAATGTAAGAGCTGTTTGAAAAGATCACCTGAAATGTCAGCTTGATTTGGCTGAAGGGAGTTTTGGCCTTCCATGGATGCATCACCATGCAATAAATTAGTTAATAGACCAATAAGAAAGAGACTTCCAAACCTCTTTACCAATAACAGCTCATTCATTTCCAGTTTTCCCCTCCCTACTCAAACCTCTCCCAGACAGTCCTAGCTAAATTATTTGAGAAATTGCTGACTGCAATAAATTATTTTTGTTTCTTTTTGACCATTTTAATTGAACACAATCACAGTAAGGTATACTTCATTGTTAACCAGAAATTATTTGATATTGATATACCTTTAAGTATTTTTGGGGCGTATCTGTACTTTACTATTTATATTTTAAACAACTTTGACTTCACTACATCCCACAAGAAAATATGTACTTTTTACTCCCATACATTTTTCCTGACACCCAAAAGTACTCGTTACATTTCGAATGCTCAGGCAGGACAGCAACTGAGCAATACAGTTCAATTCGCGCACCTTGTATTTAACTCGTAATTTCTACTGCCTCTATTTTCGAGGACTCACTTAACACAAATACTGCGTTTGTAAATGCTGTCGATATGAGGTTCTGTTGAGTCAGTTACATCATAACTCTCTACCTTTGTTTCAAATTAGACAACGTCCTATACAATCCTGTGCAACAGAGCAGCAGTCAGCCATCAGTTTACAATGCCTCCAGAAACTATTCACACCCCTTGAATTTTTCCACATTTTGTTGTGTTAAAGCCTGCATTTAAAATGGTTTATACATTGAGATGTTGTGTCACTGGCCTACACACAATACTCCATAATGTCAAAGTGGAATTAGGTTTTTCGATTTCTTTCTAAATTAACTAAAAATGAAAAGCTTAAATGTCCTGATTCAATAAGTATTCAGCCCCTTATGGCAAGTTGAAATAAGTCCACGACTAAAAATGTGCGTAACAAGTCAGATAATAAGTTGCGTGGACACTAATAGTGTTTAACATGCTTTTTGAACGACTGCCTCATCTCTGTTTCCCACACGTACAGTTATCTGTAAAATCCCTCAGTCGAGTAGTGAATTTCAATCATAGATTCAACCACAAAGACCAGGGAGGTTTTCCAATGCCTCGCAAAGAAGGACACCTATTGGTAGAAGGGTACAAATAAATAAATAAATAAATAAATAAATAATAAATACTTTTAATATCCTTTTGAGCATGGTGTTATTACACTTCGTATCAAAACACCCAGTCACTACAAAGATACAGGCGTCCTTCCTAACTCATTTTCCTTACCTTCCTTACTCCTTACCTTCCTTACTCCTTACCTTCCTTACTCCTTACTTCCTTACTCAGCCGAAGAGAAAGGAAACCGCCCAGGGATTTCACCATGAGGCCAATGGTGACTTTAAAACATTTACAGAAAATTGTAGTTACTCCACAACATCAACCTAATTGACAGAGTGAAAAGGAGGAAGCTTGTTCAGAATAAAAATATTAAAAAACATGCATCATGTGTGTAACAAGGCACCAGAGTAATACTGCAAAACAATTGGCAAATAAATTAAAGTTTTGTCATGAATACAAGGTGTTATGTTTGGGGCAAATCCAATACAACACATTACTGAGTACAACTCCATATTTTCAAGCATCGTGGTGGCTGCCTCATGTCATGGGCATGCTTGTAATCGTTAAGGACTGGGAAGTTTCAGGATAAAAAAACTCCCATTGTGTTTATAAGCACAGGAAAAGTCCTAGAGGAAAACCCGGTTCAGTCTGCTTTCCACCAGATAGTGGGCGATGATTTCACCTTTCAGCAGGACAATAACCTAATACAGACGGCCAAATCTACTCTGGAGTTGCTTACCAAGAAGGCAGTGCATGTTTCAGAGTGGCTGAGTTACAGTTTTGAATCTGCTTGAAAATTGATGACAAGAACTGAAAATGGTTGTCTAGCAATGATCAACAACCAATTTGACAAAGCTGGAAGAATAAAAAAATAAAAATGGGCAAAAGTTGCACAATCCAGGTGTGGAACGCTCTTCGAGACTTACCAAGAAAGACACCTGTAATCGCTGCCAAATGTGCTTCTACAAAGTATTGACTCAGGGGTGCGAATACTTATGTCAATTGAATATTTATGCATTTCCTTTTCAATAAGTTTGCAAACATTTATAAAACCTGCTTTCACTTTGTCATTATGGGGTATTGCGGCATATGTCAGACCCCATAATACGTTCCAAAAATTGTTCTCCTCATGAAAATGTCTTTAGTGTCCAGCCTTACAAGACTCGTCTGAATGGAACCTGGTACCAGTTAAAACAATAATGGAATTATGGCAGTACATTTGGCCCAAACAACGGGTTAAATAAGGGTAAAAAATGTATCACCATCATTTCCTTAGCTTTCTTATATCTCTCAGATATACAGTAGGACAAACACTTCAAAACATACTTCCTTTTGATTTATTTTTTGACAGTGTTTTGCCATGCATTAATAGTTTCTTTCAGTCAACATGGGGCAGAATTAGAGTCAACATGAGTTAGCATCCCTGTGGAACGCTTTCAACACCTTGTAAAGTCCATGCGCCAACTGATTAAGGCTTATTGATGTCACATGTTAAATCCAATTAAATCAGTGTATAGATGACAGGGAGGAGATGTGTTAAAGAATTATTTTTAATCCTTGAGACATGGAGGTGTATGTGTGCCATTCAGAGGGTGATTGGGCAAGACAACATATGTAAGTGCCTTTCAATGGGGTATGATAGTAGGTGCCAGGTGCACTGGTTTGAGTGTGTCAAGAACTGCAACACTGCTGGGTTTTTCACACTCAGCAATGTCCTGTGTGTATCAAGAATGGTCCGCCACCCAAAGGACATCCAGCCAACTTGACACAACTGTGGGAATTATTGGCGTCAACATGGGCCAGCATCCGTGTGGAACGCTTTCGAGACCATGAAGAGTCTATGCCCCGACAAATTGAGGCTGTTCTGTAGCCAAGGCTAAAGTAGAGATATTGAAGATTACAGTATTATTATTGCAAAATTATAGACAAAAAAACTCAGTATCATCGGAAGTATTATCGTTTACGGCATTAAATAAAGGATATAAATCAAACCAATAAACAGAACACAACATGAGGTCAATAACAGCCCAGACTCATATCCAGGTATCTATCACATTTGAGAATGAGGCTCCTAATTTGATTGGATCATATATGATTTAGATACCGGAGCTACTGTCGAGAAATACCAATCACTTTTTTTATATACACCCCAGAGAAATGAAGAGCAGACCCCATTATTTGATGCTCAGCATCGCATCTGATCCAGACACGTAACAGGGTTGAGTGCGCACTCTAGTGACACAAACTTTGTCCTACAATACAAACGTGGGTTATCGTCGCGTTATTGTCAGACCTTGGCTCACGTGGGTCAATTCACTTGATTTCATATGGTTTACTAAGAAAACCATCTTCAAAGCAATCAAGGGGGAGATGATTGGTCTTTTGATTATATACTGGACACCATAAAGAACCACACATGAAGGACAGTGTGAGCCTCCATGTTGTACACCGTTGGAGCAGCGAGGACACATGAGATGCTGTCTGGTTTATAGCGCAAATCCATCATGAGTTGCGTTGCTCCTGAATTCTCAAGGGTCGAAAGTTCCATTAGACCATAGCTTGTATGACATAAGTGGAAAACATAACTTACAAAGCTCTTCAGGAGCTGTACAACACTTGACATCCCCTGCAACAGCGTATCAGGCTTCTGGCTTTCAGTACTTTATTAAAAATGAACAAATATTGGTGCAGTATTAGATACTGAAAACTTGAATGTAAAGGCACTGAAAAGGAATACTGAGAGAGAGGAAGAGAGAGAATTATGGGAATACACAATTCAATGTGCTATTTTGCATCAGCAGGGAATTGGGATGGCCACCATTGTTCTGATCAACTCTAACATGTGGTGAGGTCAATGAGCAGGGAGGTAAAATGGCTGTCAGTATCAAGACTACGTGTTGTCATTGGCATTGCATTGACCTTCGTACGCCACCTTGCAACCGTATGAAGAGGTTTGTACCTCTTAGGCTTAGGTGTTGGACTGACAGTTGCAGGGATCTGTGTTTGATCCCCAGTTGGGGTGCCCCCAGAATGAGCTCTTCTGTTGTGAGAAGTGGTATGGTGTTATGAAGGTATGTCCAGCTGTAAGACAGGGCACGGGGCCACGCTTTCCAAAAGGAAGGGGACAGTGACCTTATAGTGACCTGGTCAAGAGGTTTAAACCTGTTGATGTTATGGCTAAAGTGTTGGACTGACAGTCACAAGGCCTGTGTTTAAGTCCCACAGCAGTATTGTTTTTCAGATGTACTTTGACAGTAGAATTTTAATTCAAGTGTTTTCACCATTCATTTATGTTAAGTATAATAAGCCTGAATACCATGCTGATTAGTTTTTGTGTCATTTTCCTGGTTCAACAATAATACAGAGATAAACACTTTTCTATATCTCCACTAGATGGCAACAAATACTAAATAGAGAGCACAGCCACACACCCATGAAGCAAATCAAATCAAATGTTATTTGTCACATGCGCCAGGTACAACAGGTGGAGACTTTACAGTGAAGCGCTTACCTATGAGCCCTATCCCAACAATGCAGAGTTAAAAATAAGATAGTTTTTTATAAAATAGGAAATAGTAACGGAATAAAATCAATGATGAGGCTATATACAAGTACTGGTACTGAGTTAGTGTACAGGGGTATGAGGTAGTTGAGGTAATTGAGGCAATATGGACATTCCATGTAGGGATTTTGGAATCTGGGCAAGTTGATTTATCAGGATATTACTGATCAGCCTTTGAAGACATAACAATAAATATTTTTCTACTTTTACTGTACCTTTGGAACTGTATCAGTTTTTTTTATACATTTTTAAAAATTTAAATAGGCAAGTCAGTTAAGAACAAATTCTTAATTACAATGACAGCCTACCCCGGGCCAAACCTGGATGACGCTGGGCCAATTCCGCGCCACTCTATGGGACTCTCAATCACGGCCAGTTGTGATACAGCCTGGAATCAAACCAGGGTCTGTAATGATGCCTCTTGCACGGAGATGCAGTGCCTTAGACCGCTGTGTCACCCGGGAGCCCCATTAGAATAATGACAGGATATGAAAAGTGATGAAAAATATCCCACTGGATACACTACATAATTTTAATGTGGATAATTGAGCAATATTTGGTTGACACATTGATTTTCTTCATTTATTTAACTAGGCAAGTCAATTAAGAGCAAAAATATTATTTACAATCAAGGTGGTAAAATGCCTCCTGCGGGGACGGGGGCTTGGATTTAAAATAATCATCTGGGAGTCTCTTGGAAATTCTGTGAGGAAGATTAAGGTTTTGATTTATGGAGCTGATAAAGTTAAATTGTTAACTATTCAGAGCCTGTGCATCTGTTGTTGACAGACAGGGGTCTGAATACTTTCCGAATGCACTGTACTTTTTCCACATTTTGTTTCCTTACAGCCCTATTCTAAAATGTATTAAATCTTTTTTCCCCATCAATTTACACACAGTACACCATAATGACAAAGCGAAAACAGGTTATCAAATGTTGCACATTTATTAAAATAGAAAACAGAAATATTACTTTTACATAAGTATTTAGACCCTTTACTATGAGACTCGAAATTGAGCTTATAAGCATGCTGCTTCCATTGATCATCCTTGAGATGTTTCTACAACTTGATTGGAGTCCACCTGTGGTAAATTCAATTGATTGGACATGATTTGGAAAGGCACACCTGTCTATTTAAGGTCCCAGGGGAGCAACTTTCACTGGGGATGTGGGGGACATGTCCCCTCCACATTCTGAAAGTGCATTTTTGTCCTCCCCAGTTTTATCATTGGAATGTGACACAAAATAGACAACAGTGTGCTTTAGGACCATTCGGACATCTCCAAGTGTTTGGGGAGGCTGTTTGGAGTGTTTATTTGACTGGATTAAAAACACACACACACACACACACACACACACACTACAAGTCAAAAGGTTGGACACCTACTCATTCAAGGGCCTTTCTTTATTATTCCATTTTCTACATTGTAAACATCAAAACTATAAAATAACACATGGAATCATGTATTGACCAAAAAAAGTGTTAAACAAATCAAGATATGTTTTATATTTGAGAGTCTTCAAAGTAACCATCCTTTGCCTTGATGACAGCTTTGCACTCTTGGCATTCTCTCAACCAGATTCATGAGGCAGTCACCTGAAATGCATTTCAATTAACCAGGTGTGCCTCGTTAAAGATAATTTGCGGAATTTCTTTCCTTCTTAATGCATAGAAAATAATACAAATAAAGAAAAACCCTTGAATGAGGTGGTGTCCAAACTTTTGACTGGCACTGTATACAGTATATCTTTTTTTAACAGGACAAATCTGAGGGGGCATGTTCCCCTGTGCCCCCTATGGACATGACACTTCTGTATATATATACACACACACACACACACACACACACACACACACATGTTCACAGATGACAGGGCTGGAACATAAAGAATGGTCAAAAAATGATCCAATTAGGGTTTCAAGGTGCTTCAAGCCATCAAAATGAACCAAACTTGCTCTAGTCAGCTTGATTATGCAACAACAACACAGTGTCTTTAAAAAATGTCATGTGGCTTGCCAGACCTCATTTTTACCTTTGGAATCAGATAAAGAACATTCAACTTTGCTCAGAACTTCTGTTTGATGTTTTTGACAGGAGGATTCCAACCTCTAATGTTGAGACGAGATAACAATGATAAGAACAGAATAATCATCCAGTCTCTGACAAAATATTCTCAAATAATATTCAAACAAATAATCTTACAGACAATAAAATAATCACACACATCTAGGCTCACATAAAGCTTACACTGTAGGAGTTCTGACGTTGCAGTTATTTATTTATAGATCACTGAAATTAAACATGTCAATCAAGAAACATGAACCTTTTGCGGAAATGTTAACGTCTTAAAAAAAGAGACAGTTGGGGGTATTTGGAAAGTTCATTGGTTAGTGGTTTTTACCCAAATGATGTCTGTGTTCTTTAGGGTGACTCACTTTTTCTGAAACCAAGTTCAGCGGAAAGACAGTTCCTCTCTCTCCTGCTTCATTTAATGGGAATGAATTCAATAATAGTATGCTGTTTGCTAAGATGTAATAACTCACAATCTAGCCACCTGCTGGTTTCCAAATGTGCTTGCAATTTTTTGGTCAGAAATGTGCACTCTTATCCTGCAGCACAACATTAGCACACTAACAGGCTTATTTGTAGGGGGTAGGAGACAGATGAAGTACAGTAAGTCATATTATGTGCCATTATGGAGTCTGCCTCTTGCCATTATGGCTCCCTTTATGTCCCCCTGTCTCGCTTCACTCCATGATCTGCTTTGAGCATTCACAGATGCCTCAAGAAATTAAATACATTTGCAGTGTCCTTGTTAAAAGCCAAACGACAGTAACGACAGTTTTTTCAGCTGTACCCGCTTTCCCCTAAACCTGCCATACATTTACCAGCATGTCACATGTGCAACCAGGGGGGAAATGATCCTAGACGACCTTTATTCCACACAGAGAGATGCATACAAAGCTCTCCCCTGCCCTCCATTTGGCAAATCTGACCACAATTCTATCCTCCTGATTCCTGCTTACAAGCAAAAACTAAAGGAGGAAGTACCAGTGACTCGCTCAATACGGAAGTGGTCAGATGACACGGATGCTACACTACGGGACTGTTTTGCTAGCACAGACTGGAATATGTTCCACGATTCATCCAATGGCATTGAGGAATACACCACCTCAGTCATCGGATTCATCAATAAGTGCATCGATGACGTCGTCCCCACAGTGACTGTACGTACATATCCCAACCAGAAGCCATGGATTACAGACAACATCCGCATCGAGCTAAAGGCCAGAGCTGCCGCTTTCAAGGAGCGGGAGACTTATCCGGACGCTTATAAGAAATCCTGCCATGCCCTCAGACAAACCATCAAACAAGCAAAGCGTCAATACAGGATTAAGATTGAATCCTACTACAACAGCTCTGACACTCGTCGGATGTGGCAGGGCTTTAAAACTATTACGGACTACAAAGGGAAACCCAGACACGAGCTGCCCAGTGACGCGAGCCCAACAGATGAGCTAAATGCCTTTTATGCCCGCTTCGAGGCAAGCAATACTGAAGCATGCACGAGAAACCAGCTGTTCTGGATGACTGTGTGATAACACTCTCGGTAGCCGATGTGAACAAAACCTTTAAAATAGGTCAACGTTCACAAATCCGCTTGGCCAGACGGATTACCAGGATGTGTACTCAAAGCATGCACGGACCAACTGTCAAGTCTTTCACTGACATTTTCAACCTCTCCCTGACCGAGTCTGTAATACCTACATGTTTCAAGCAGACCACCATAGTCCCTGTGCCCAAGGAAGTGAAGGTAACCTGCCTAAATTATTACCGCCCCGTGGCACTCACTTCAGTAGCCATGAAGTGCTTTGAAAGGCTAGTCATGGCTCACATAACAGCATCCTCCCGGAAACCCTAGACTCACTCCAATTCGCATACCGCCCCAACAGATCCACAGATGATGCAATCTCAATCGCACTCCAAACCGCCCTTTCTCACCTGGACAAAAGGAACACCTATGTGAGAATACTGTTCATCGACTACAGCTCCTGTATTCCCTGTTCACCCACGACTGCGTGGCCAAACATGACTCCAACACGATCATTAAGTTTGCTGACAACAGTGGTAGGCCCCGTCACCGACAATGATGAGACGGCCTATAGGGAGGAGGTCAAAGAACTGGACATGTGGTGCAAGGACAACCTCTCCCTCAATGTGAGCAAGACAAAGGAGCTGATCGTGGACTACAGGAAAAGGAGCGCCGAACTGGCCCCCATTAACATCAACGGGGCTGTAGTGGAGCGGGTCGAGAGTTTCAAGTTCCTTGGTGTGCACATCACCAACGAACTATCATGGTCCAAACATACCAAGACAGTCGTGAAGAGGGCACAACAAAACCTTTTCCCTCTCAGGAGACTGAAAAGATTTGGCATGGGTCCCCAGATCCTCAAAAGATTCTACAGCGGCGCCATCGAGAACATCCTGACCGGGTGCATCGCCATCGGCATCTGACCGTAAGGCGCTAAAAGGGGTAGTGCGGACGACCCAGTACATCACTGGGGCCAAGGTTCCTGCCATCCAGGGCCTATATGATAGGCCGTGTCAGAGGAAAGCCCATAAAATTGTCAGAGACTCCAGTCACCCGCATGGAAAGCGGTACCGGAGCGCCAAGTCTAGCACCAAAAGGTTTCTACCCCCAAGCCATTAGACTGCTGAACAATTCATAAAAATCGCCACCGGACAATTTACATTGACACCCCCCCCTCTTGTACACTGCTGCTACTTGCTGTTTGTTTGTTACCTATGCATAGTCACTTAGCCCCCACCTACATATACAGATTACCTCAACAAGCCTGAACCCCTGCACACTGACTCGGTACCGGTGCCCCATGTATATAGTCTTGTTGTGTTACTTTTTATTTTTTAGCCTGCTTGGTAAATATTTTCTTCTTCTTGAACTGCACTGTTGGTTAAGGGCTTGTAAGCATTCCACGGTAAAGTCTACACTTGTTGTATTCGGCGCATGTGGCAAATAAAGTTTGATTCGATGTTTCATTAACATACTATAAAGTGTGCTGAGAAGATTTGACTTGATGGTGAAAATGTGTAACTAAAGCAACATACAGTGCCTTGCGAAAGTATTCGGCCCCCTTGAACTTTGCGACCTTTTGCCACATTTCAGGCTTCAAACATAAAGATATAAAACTGTATTTTTTTGTGAAGAATCAACATCAAGTGGGACACAAACATGAAGCGGAACGACATTTATTGGATATTTCAAACTTTTTTAACAAATCAAAAACTGAAAAATTGGGCGTGCAAAATTATTCAGCCCTTCAGTGCAGCAAACTCTCTCCAGAATTTCAGTGAGGATCTCTGAATGATCCAATGTTGACCTAAATGACTAATGATGATAAATACAATCCACCTGTGTGTAATCAAGTCTCCATATAAATGCACCTGCACTGTGATAGTCTCAGAGGTCCGTTAAAAGCGCAGAGAGCATCATGAAGAACAAGGAACACACCAGGCAGGTCCGAGATACTGTTTGAAGAAGTTTAAGGCCGGATTTGGATACAAAAAGATTTACCAAGCTTTAAACATCCCAAGGAGCACTGTGCAAGCGATAATATTGAAATGGAAGGAGTATCAGACCAGTACAAATCTACCAAGACCTGGCCGTCACTCTAAACTTTCAGCTCATACAAGGAGAAAACTGATCAGAGATGCAGCCAAGAGGCCCATGATCACTCTGGATGAACTGCAGAGATCTACAGCTGAGGTGGGAGACTCTGTCCATAGGACAACAATCAGTCGTATATTGCACAAATCTGGCATTTATGGAAGAGTGGCAAGAAGAAAGCCATTTCTTAAAGATATCCATAAAAAGTGTTGTTTAAAGTTTGCCACAAGCCACCTGGGAGACACACCAAACATGTGGAAGAAGGTGCTCTGGTCAGATGAAACCAAAATTGACCTTTTTGGCAACAATGCAAAACGTTATGTTTGGCGTAAAAGCAACACAGCTCATCACCATGAACACACCATCCCCACTGTCAAACATGGTGGTGGCAGCATCGTGGTTTGGGCCTGCTTTTCTTCAGCAGGGACAGGGAAGATGGTTAAAATTGATGGGAAGATGGATGGAGCCAAATACAGGACCATTATGGAAGAAAACCTGATGGAGTCTGCAAAAGACCTGAAACTGGGACGGAGATTTGTCTTCCAACGAGACAATGATCCAAAACATAAAGCAAAATCTACAATGGAATGGTTCAAAAATAAACATATCCAGGTGTTAGAATGGCCAAGTCAAAGTCCAGACCTGAATCCAATCGAGAATCTGTGGAAAGAACTGAAAACTGCTGTTCACAAATGCTCTCCATCCAACCTCACTGAGCTCGAGCTGTTTTGCAAGGAGGAATGGGAAAAATATTCAGTCTCTCGATGTGCAAAACTGATAGAGGCATACCCCAAGCGACTTACAGCTGTAATCGCAGCAAAAGGTGACGCTACAAAGTATTAACTTAAGGGGGCTGAATAATTTTGCACGCCCAATTTTTCAGTTTTTGATTTGTTAAAAAAGTTTGAAATATCCAATAAATGTCGTTCCACTTCATGATTGTGTCCCACTTGTTGTTGATTCTTCACAAAAAAATACAGTTTTATATCTTTATGTTTGAAGCCTGAAATGTGGCAAAAGGTCGCAAAGTTCAAGGGGGCCGAATACTTTCACAAGGCACTGTACAGGGGGGCCAAATATATTGACACCCTTGTACTTTTCTTCCTTATTTCTTATCAAATAAACTGAAATAAAAAAACGTTTGGGGCTTGATTCAGATATGCTTTAGCCGACATCCGTATATATAGCGATTATTTTGGCGGTCTCGGAGGTGGAACTGCGTTCGAGCTGTCAATCCACAAGCAGCTCCCGGCATTATACTAAAGCGGACAATGCCTAGTCGCATTAAGAGAAATTCCATGCAGCCTTGTTTACAAGTTTGAACACTGGAATGTGAGATGTAATCTACACCATGATTAGGCTGATAGAAATCCTCATTTCACTTCATGATTTTCACTT